>NC_057814.1:398977980-399003847 GCF_018294505.1 Triticum aestivum | reverse complement strand
TAGCCTGCAGTGCAATCGCTCGGGTTCAGTTAGAGCCCAACGCCTCGCTCGGGTTCAGTTAGAGCCAACGCCTCGCACACACGCGCGTACGTGTACGAGAGAAACGCGCATCGCTCGGCCCCCGACCTCCCACCGTAACCGGGAACTCGCCAAAATTTTCCTCGCCCTCGCTTCTACCACGGTTTTTTCCGTCATGGACGGCCCAAATAATGTCATGCAACTGCGTCTCCGGCCCGCCCAGGACGAAAAGCCCATTTTCTGTCATGATTTTTTGTCATATAAGTAGGAGCCCACCACATCTATGATGATACCGGGTTTTGTCACAATTATCGTCATAGAAGTGTCATATGTATGACAGAAAAAATTCGTTCGGCCCAAAATGTCACGGATGTGTCTTTTTTTTGTAGTGATAGGTCCTACTCGTCCTCATGCTCGTGATCATCACCATCGTCATCTCCCCCTTGGTTATAAAAAATTTCAAGTATAGGTGGTGGAATGTTCACAGGACCTTGGAAACACAAGAAGGTTAATTAGTAACGGGAAACTAGCTAACCCGCATGCATGTGGATGAAACAATTATAATTACGGTGGAAGACAAATGTACCTAAACCATAAGGATTCCATGCAAAAACAGTGCCATGAGTGGTGGCAGCAAACACAAGAAGCTCGTATTGAATTGCATCACAGTACTCATCCATGTACATAAATTGATTTTTGAGCAATATCCATCGAGGCGTGGAAGTAAGGATGGCAACAAGCTTGTCGAAGATAGCAACAACATGACAGTTCCTGTAATTCCAAGAGCGGTTGGGAACTCGACAGATTGCTATCTTCCGTAGACGACATTCACCATGATCGTATTTGAACATGCGTATATCATCTGTGTGCTCAACCTCAGGGCAATCTGAGATTTTTGGAAGTGGAATCCGCTGACGAGTGTACACATTCACAAGTTCCCACTCGCAGTTGTACCCAATATAAACAACCCAATCTCCATTTGCACCTGCCCAGGCCTTACCCTTAAGCGATGGCATCTTAACATCACATGTATCATTATCAAGCAGCATCAACTTGCACAAGGCTAGGCTTCCGTCGTCCGCGCGCCAGCGAGCAGGGTCGTGGCGAAGAAGATAGGGGAGATAAAATCTCTCATGGACCCTTGGGTTCTTTGTAATGATGTCGTTAGTTGAGTTAAGAATGGTCTTGAACGAACCTGCCATGCCAGCTGATACGTCTCCGTCGTATCTACTTTTCCAAACACTTTTGCCCTTGTTTTGGACTCTAACTTGCATGATTTGAATGGAACTAACCCGCACTGACGCTGTTTTCAGCAGACTTTCCATGGTGTTATTTATGTGCAGAAACAAAAGTTCTCGGAATGACCTGAAACTCCACAGAACATCTATTTGGAAAATAAGAGAAATACTGGAAGAAAAATCCACGTCAGGGGGCCCACACCCTGCCCACGAGGGTGGGGGCGCGCCTACCCCCCTAGGGCGTGCCCCCTACCTCGTGGGCCCCCTGACGCTCCACCGACCTCAACTCCTACTCCATATATTCACTTTCAGGGAGAAAACAATCAGAGAGAAGGATTCATCGCGTTTTACGATACGGAGCCGCCAAGCCCTAAAACCTCTCGGGAGGGCTGATCTAGAGTCCGTTCGGGGCTCCGGAGAGGGGGATTCGTCGCCATCGTCATCATCAACCATCCTCCATCACCAATTTCATGATGCTCACCGCCGTGCGTGAGTAATTCCATCGTAGGCTTGCTGGACGGTGATGGGTTGGATGAGATCTATTATGTAATCGAGTTAGTTTTGTTAGGGTTTGATCCCTAGTATCCACTATGTTCTAAGATTGATGTTGCTATGACTTTGCTATGCTTAATGCTTGTCACTAGGGCCCGAGTGCCATGATTTCAGATCTGAACCTATTATGTTTTCATGAATATATGTGAGTTCTTGATCCTATCTTGCAAGTCTATAGTCACCTACTATGTGTTATGATCCGGCAACCCCGAAGTGACAATAATCGGGACCACTCCCGGTGATGACCATAGTTTGAGGAGTTCATGTATTCACTATGTGCTAATGCTTTGTTCCGGTACTCTATTAAAAGGAGGCCTTAATATCCCTTAGTTTCCATTAGGACCCCGCTGCCACGGGAGGGTAGGACAAAAGATGTCATGCAAGTTCTTTTCCATAAGCATGTATGACTATATTCGGAATACATGCCTACATTACATTGATGAATTGGAGCTATTTCTGTGTCACCCTATGTTATGATTGTTACATGATGAACCGCATCCGGCATAATTCTCCATCACCGATCCAATGCCTACGAGCTTTTCCTATATTGTTCTCCGCTTATTTACTTTTCCGTTGCTACTGTTACAATCACTACAAAACACCAAAAATATTACTTTTGCTACCGTTACTTTTGTTACCATTACCACTACTATCATACTACTTTTCTACTAAATACTTTGTTGCAGATATTAAGTTATCCAGGTCTGGTTGAATTGACAACTCAACTGCTAATACTTGAGAATATTCTTTGGCTCTCCTTGTGTCGAATCAATAAATTTGGGTTGAATACTCTACCCTCGAAAACTGTTGCGATCCCCTATACTTGTGGGTTATCAAGACTATTTTCTGGCGCCGTTGCCGGGGAGCATAGCTCTATTCTTTGAGTCACTTGGGATTTATATCTGCTGGTCACTATGAAGAACTTGAAAGACGCTAAGACAACAATTTATCCCTCAACTACGAGGGGAGGTAAGGAACTGCCATCTAGCTCTGCACTTGATTCACCTTCTGTTTTGAGTAAGCTTGCGACACCTAAACCTGCTTCTGCTATTCGTTCTGATATGTCGCATGTTATTGATGATGCCACTTCTGCTATGCATGATACTTATGATGAAACTACTTCTATGCGTGATACTACTGTGCCACTTAGTGAATTTCTTGATGAACAAATTGCTAGGGTTAGAGAGAAAGAAATTATTGAAACTGATTATATTGATGAAAGTGATGATGAAGACTCGCCTGTTATTCCTGAGGGTTATGTTTTTGAAAAAGAAGCTGCTTTAGCTATTTTAGCTTGCAAAGATAGATATGAACTCAAGAGGTTATTAGCTAAATGGAGGCAGCACCCTCTTAATGCTAGAATGAAACCTGACCCTGCTTTTGCTACTTCACCTATCTGTGTTACTGATAAGGATTATGAATTCTCTGTTGATCCTGATATAATTACTTTGGTTGAATCTTATCCTTTTCATGGCTATGAATCTGAAACTGTTGTGGCACATCTTACTAAATTAAATGATATAGCCACCCTGTTCACTAATGATGAGAGATCTCGCTATCTTTATATCCTTAAAATATTTCCGTTCTCATTAAAGGGTGATGCTAAGATATGGTTTAATTCTCTTGATCCTGATTGTGTGCGTAGTCCCCAGGATATGATTTATTACTTCTCTGCTAAATATTTCCCTGCTCATAAGAAACAAGCTGCTTTAAGGGAAATATACAACTTTGTGCAAATTGAAGAAGAGAGTCTCCCACAAGCTTGGGGGAGGCTTCTCAAGTTACTTAATGCTTTGCCTGATCATCCTCTTAAGAAAAATGAAATACTTGCTTTTATAATGGACTAACCGATGCTTCCAGAGATTACCTGGATAGTTGTGCTGGTTCTGTTTTCAGGGAAAGAACACCGGATGAAGCTGAAATTCTATTGAATAATATGTTGACAAATGAAAATAATTGGACACTTCTTGAGCTAGCTCCTGAGCCAGCTCCTGAGCCTATTCCTAAACCAACTCCGAAGAAGAGAGGTGTTCTATTTCTCAGTCCTGAAGATATGCAAGAGGCAAAGAAATCTATGAAAGAAAAAGGGTATTAAAGCTGAAGATGTTAAGAATTTACCTCCTATTGAAGAAATAAATGGTCTTAATTTACCGCCTGTTGAAGAAATATATGATCCTAATCCATTACCTATTGAAGAACCTCATGGTCTTGATAACCCGACACAGGTAGTAAAGGTAAATTCTCTCTATAGATTTGATGAAGGTGATATTCCTCACTATAAGTCTGCTAGACAATGCTTAGAAGAGTTTGATAATTTTATTGTCAAACAAGAAAACTTCAATGCTTATTTTGGTAGACAATTGAAATACAATTCCGATACGCTTGTACACTTGGGTGATTATATGTCTAGAGTTAAAGGTGAACTTAAACTCATTAGTAAACATGCTTCTATGGTTACCACTCAAGTAGAACAAGTACTTAAAGCTCAAAATGATTTGCTCAATGAAATGAATAGTAAGAAAAATGATTATGTTGTTAGAGTGGCTACTAGAACTGGTAGAATGACTCAGGAACCTTTGTATCCTGAAGACCACCCTAAGAGAATTGAGCAAGATTCTCAGAGAAATAATATTGATGCACCTAGTCCTTCTAAAAAGAAGAAAAAGAAAAATGATAGGACTTTGCATGTTTCTAGTGAACCTATTGCTGAACCACCTGAGAATCCAAATGATATTTCTATTTCTGATGCTGAAACACAATCTGGTAATGAACATGAACCTAATGAAAATGCTAATGATGATGTTCATGATGATGCTCAACCTAGTAATGACAATGATGTAGAAATTGAACGTGTTGTTGATCTTGATAACCCACAATCAAAGAATCAACGTTATGATAAGAGAGACTTTGTTGCTAGGAACCATGGTAAAGAAAGAGAACCATGGGTTCAAAAACCCATGCCTTTTCCTCCCAAACCATCCAAGAAAAAGGATGATGAGGATTTTGAGCGCTTTGCTGAAATGATTAGACCTATCTTCTTGCATATGCGATTGACTGATATGCTCAAAATGAATCCTTATGCTAAGTATATGAAAGATATTGTTACTAATAAAAGAAAGATACCGGAAGCTGAAATTTCCACCATGCTTGCTAATTATACTTTTAAGGGTGGAATACCAAAGAAACTTGGAGATCCAGGAGTATCCACTATACCATGCTCCATTAAAAGAAACTATGTTAAAACTGCTTTATGTGATCTTGGAGCCGGTGTTAGTGTTATGCCTCTCTCTCTTTATATGTAATCTTGATTTGAATAAGTTGACACCTACTGAAATATCTTTGCAAACGGCTGATAAATCAACTGCTATACCTGTCGGTATTTGTGAGGATGTGCCTGTTGTAGTTGCAAACGCTACTATTTTAACGGACTTTGTTATTCTTGATATTCCCGAGGACGATAGTATGTCTATTATTCTTGGAAGACCCTTTTTGAATACTGCAGGGGCTGTTATTGATTGCAACAAAGGCAATGTCACTTTTCATGTTAATGGTAATGAGCATACGGTACACTTTCCGAGGAAACAACCTCAAGTTCATAGTATCAATTCTATTGGAAAAATTCCATCGATTATATTTGGAGGTTTTGAATTTCCTCTTCCTACTGTCAAGAAGAAATATGATATTCTTATTATTGGGGATGTGCATATCCCCGTTGAGGAAACATAGTGTTATTCGAAATTTCTCCGGTTCCATGTTATTCGGAATGAGTTTGTTAACAAGACCTGATCAACCTTGTTAGTGGATTCCGTTTGATAGCATGAGATGGATGAAACTAGAAGACACAATCTTCTGTACCCTCCTACTTTCTGTTATTTAGTTGAAATAAAGTAAAAATAGTATTTTTCTGTCTGTTTTCTGATTTATCCGTGCAATATAAAAATACCCCAAAAATAAAAGTTCTCCAAATGCCCTGAAAATGGAATATGATTTTTTCTGGAATATTTGAGAATATCTGGCACTGAGAACACAGCAGGAGGGCAAGCACCTGGCCACGAGGGTGGAGGGCGCGCCCCCCTGCCTCGTGGGCCCACGGTGGCCCCCCTCCACTTATTACTGCACCCACACACTCCTTCTTCCTCCCACAAACACCAATATCCAGCTCAAGCACGAGTTCTAGCTCATTTTGCTGCGATTTTCGATCTCCTTGCTCAAAGCACCTCTCACAAAACTGCTTGGGGAGATTGTTCCTTGCTATGTGACTCCTCCATTGGTCCAATTAGTTTTTGTTCTAGTGCTCTATTCATTGCAAATTTGTGCTGCCTAGGTGACCATGTTCTTGAGCTTGCATGTCAAATTTATATGGTTCCAAGTAGTTCTAATGCATGTTATAGGCTCTAGGCACTTGTAGGAGTAGTTGCTATCAATTTTGTTGAGCTTGGTTCACCTTTGTTTGAAGTTACTAAAAATTTCAGAATTTTTCAGAAAATAATGAAGAGATTTTTGAGGGGCTCATCGAGCCGAAGCTCGAAGGAAAAGCAAAATGAAGAAGCACATAGGCCCAAATATAATTTGCCTCGCACCGCGGAGGTCCAGCCATGTGAATGGCCTTCCGATGATTTCTTGAGGGAAGCCGGGATTTATGATGATTTCTATTCATTGGCTGAGAATGCTGGCCTCACCGACTTCCTCCGCGACCAACGTCAACAGTATCTCTTACTCACCAATACTTTTGTGCAAAACTTCTACTATTATCCTAAGGAATCACCTCCTTCAGTACAGTTTCATTTATATGATGTTGTTAAGAAGATGCCACTAGATGAATTTTACAAGGTTTGCAAAATACCCTTTGAGGGTACCTTAGATGAACCACATCGTAAAGATGTGGACGGGTTTATTGACACCATTATTGTGGGGGAAACCAGGAAGGTTTCCGATGCAAGAATCACTAGCATACATTTTCCTGTTTTACGCTACTGCCATATTTGCTAGTCGTTGCTTAATTGGTCGTGGAAACTGTGGAAACCTTAGTGTTCCTGATATTATCATTTTGTTCCATGGTTTATTCCGCGATAACACTGTTAGTATGGGCGGAATTATTGCTAAACGGTTAAGTCTGAACCGTACAAAGGGCCCCATCTTTGGAGGTATTTATGCTTCACACCTTGCTACACATTATAACATACCTATTAGGCACTATGAAAAAGAAGAAAAATTGCTGCCCACTGCTTATTTAGGTTATAAGAGTATGGTAGCGCATGATTTCATTGTTAAACCCAGAGCCTGCCAAGGAGCCAATTTATCTTCACAACATCGATCGTCAAAGTTTCACTCAACCTATTGAAGGAGTTCTTGCTGCAACTCGTGTTTATCCTTTGGCTGGAAATACACGTGCACCTCATCGTGCCCATACTGAAGCCACTGAGAGCACCATTGCTCAAAGGCCTCGAAAGCGATCTCGCGTTCTCAATGACCGAGAGCTTCTTGTGGCACTACATCAGAAACAGGATAAGCATCATTACTGGCTGAAGCGTCAGATGCAGAGTCTCTTGGTGGATGTTAATCGCATTCGCAATCTAGCCACCAAGAATGCATTTGTCACTCATGAAACCTGTCGGCGGTCGTGGAAGAGTCTGACATTACTCAGTTCTGAAGATGATCTTCAACAAGATGGCTTCACAGAGAGATTCAAATTTGATTCCACTCCTCCCAGGAACGCTGTCTTGCGTAGGACTCCCTCACTCGAAGACTCTGAGTACTCCTCCTCAGCGGCAACTGTCAATGCCAGAGTCATTGATGACGAAGACGATGCCACTTCACCAACTACAACTTCGCCTCGTATCAACACTGCGCCAAGTTCTTCTGCACCACCGGACTCCAACGTCGACCCTGCACCTCATGGGAACAAGTAGAAGCTCTATGTCTTCAAACCTTTTTGGTCCTTACTGACAAAAGGGGGAGAAGCATATGAGTTGATAGTATTCAAGCGGGTCCTTATGGGTGGTTGCTATACCTTTTGCCAAGTGCTTACAACTCTCGCTTTTGATACATTTGGTTCTTTGAGTTGTAACACTTAAACTTGATGGTCGTCTGCTACCTTTTCTATCAACTATGTGATGCGATGATAAATTCCGCATGTGCGACGATAAATTCCGCACGAAGTCATTTCGCAGACGTCCATTTTTCATTATGCTTGTCATTATCTTCGTTATATCTTTTCATGCATGATGAATTGTCTTCTTAAGTTGAAGAGGATCTCCACAAGTACAACCTGCCATGTGCATTTGCATTCAAAAGCAAAATACTTATATGCACATCTTTAGGGGGAGCCTTTTGCTACTTATGAAGACAATATCTTTACCCTTACAATTTCAAATACTTTTATCCCCATTGAAAACTTCAACTAGTTTGTCATCAATCACCAAAAAGGGGGAGATTGTAAGTGCATCTAGTGCCACCCCTAGTTGGTTTTGGAGTATTGACGACAAACCTGGTTGAGGGACTAATGTGTTTGTGAGAATTACAGGATAACACAGGTAGTAGTCCCTCATTGATTCGGTTTAACTACCGGAGATGACCCCTAAAAATGTTAGAAGACATTGAAGACAATGGTGGTATGTGAAGATATTCACAACGAAGATTATGACTCGAGAAGACATTCATGTGAAGACTATGGAGTGCAAAGACATAGTTGTTTTGTAGTTTCCTTTTCTTCTTTGTTGAGTCATAGGAACCACCGTACTGTTAAGTGGGGTCCAAGTGAACAAAATTAGAGTGACTGAAGTGATGCTCAACCAAATCCTATGTCTTCGAGCGAAGACAATGAGAGCAAATCTTATCCAGAGCTGGATGAGTCAGCTTTACTGGTAGCCCAAATCAAGCTGTCGCGTGTGTTTGAAATCTGACCGTTGGACATGTGTCAGTTCCTTAGTGACCTAGGGTCATTTCGGACAAATCAGGTCGGGTTGCCTACTGGCTATAAATAGCCCACCCCCTACACCATAAATTGGTGGCTGCTCAGAGTTAGTGCACGGCTTTTTTGTTTGAGAGCAACCCACCTCGAAGCCTTTGAGAGAGAGATCCTTGCGAGGACAACGCCCAAAACACCCAGAGCCCAAAGAGTGTTTGGCATCACTGAAGTCTTTCTGTCCGCGTGATCTGAAGACTTGTTACACTTGAGGACTGTGAATCCTCCAGCCGGTTAGGCGTCGCGTTCTGAGTATCCAAGAGTCATTGTGGATTGCCGGTGAACGGAGTCTGTGAAGGTTTGGAAGTCTACCTTGAAGACTTACCAGAGTGATTGGGTGAGGACTAAATGTCCTTAGCTCAAAGGGAATAAGGTGAAGACGCGGTCTTCTGAGTTGAATCTCAGCCTCCCTAACCAGACGTACAGTTGTCACAGCAACTGGAACTGGTCCAACAAATCTTTGTCCTCACCAAGCAAGTGGTTATATCTTCTCCCTCTCTTTACTTACTGTTTGTCTTCATGAAGTCATTGCCTGCTTGCTTGATCTGATTGACTTCACTGTGTGACGACTATCATTGTTTGGCTTCATACTATCTTCCATCCTAATCCTTACAACTTAGCTGCTAATAGTCTTCGTGCTTTCACTTCATTGAATACTTGACTATGGCTTGTCTAGTGTAGTCCACCTTCCGCTGCATGTCAATAGGTTCATTTCTATTATTTGTCTTCGAAACTCCCATGTTTTGAAGACTTTCATAAAAATCGCCTATTCATCCCCCCCCCCCTCCTCTAGTCGATAACTAGCACTTTCACCATTGGATCTACCAAACACGATTGGTTGGTACTCGAGAATATCTTTCGATATCTCCAAGCCATCAAACATCTTGTCCTGGTTTTTTAGTTTCACAGAAATGTGACCTCCGATATCATTGGATACATCGAGCAGATCCCCACTATGTCAGATCGTAAACAAACTTAGTGTTCCTACTAGGTGTGGTAACCTTCTCATGAAGAGTCTTCGAAACAGACCTCATGACTACATCCATCAACCATTATCTCAACGATAATGTTTCTTGTGTTGCCCGGATGAAAACAGGTTACATAATAAGCAATATCACTATATTGCATATCTTGCAAGTCAAATCATGCGACTGATTTGTTCACCAGGTCTCTACCAACTTCTATGTTCCAGATATGCAAGAATCAGGGGGAGTCTCTTCTTGAGATATTCTTGTTTAAAGACATCACGTTATGCTATCCCTTTGTGAGTTTATATTTCAGGATCTCATCAAATATGTTATGAAGAACTTTCGGAGGAGAAACCTTTTTGAGGGAACTTCCCGGATAATCGTGAAGATGACTCTATATGGTCAAGTGTAGATTAGGGGGAGTGTTAGAATTAATTACTATATGTAATTGCCCGAACGATCGTGAGGTTGCTACCGCAACCGACGCCTCTCTCCTCGAACCGAGGCATCCCTCTTGATCGTCACGTGTCTCCAGCACATAAGTTAAGTTATACTCTCAATCGATCTGGAAGGCCAGATCTGTATGTTTCTGCATAATCGTCACAACATTGTCTAGCGACCAAAAGATTGCATCTATATTGATATATAAACAATTGTTATATTAGGCTGGTTGCAAAATAGCACACATTATACGTTGGTTCCGCTGACAGGAAGCTTTTAGTGACAGTTTTTTACATCCCAATAAGGATATAAAAGATGTGGGTGGATGTGCAATAACCATATAGTCAAACTGTCCGAGCTTGAGTGCACTGAAAGCAGCGATTACACTCGCTCAGATCAGACAACACGAATATCACAATGTCTAATTTTAACTGATGAATTGTAGATAGACGCTAAACAGAACCAGACAGAATTGCAAAACCAAAAATGGTTTATGGGATTCTCCAAGTAAACATAGAAAATTTGGTCTCTTGTTCATCTAAATCGCTCCAAACTCAAAAGCGTTACATGAAATTGATAATATGTAGAACAAGACCATCCTGAAGCCGGTAAGAGCACACCAGATGAAGAGCCCTCCTAAGCCACCAGAGTGCTGGCAGTGGTAGACTCGCTGCAGACAATCAAGGATAAATTGTCAGATTACACTCTAGTAACAACTGCAGGTATGAAAAGGCACACAACCCATCCAGAGCGCAAAGCGACTTGGCAAAAATGCAAGCACAGATGAATGAATTACTTCAACAGGTTTTAAAGTTCAACAAAGTCGATGCTAGAGATTGTTAAACTAAAACACGCCCATTCTCCACTTCTGCTACTAACTAGAGTATGGAAGTATCACACCAAGATGAAATGAATTTGTTGGAATGCTTGAAAATTACAGCAAAAACTCCATTAATGAAATAACAGAAAAAAGTTGCACACACCAGCCTATCATACCTAACCTAACAACTAATACCACAACCAAGTAAAACTTAAATCCTACAATACATTTTATAAAAATAAAACAAGTCTTCTTTTCATGTTGCGTACTCTTGTATGGACCAACCAAACAAGAGGCAGATGGTTTCAGGTCTATACACATACTATTGGCACTAGTCAATTTCACCTAAACTTGAAGCAAACAGATGTCATCCTTGATTAAATAAGCTACTGAGTGGCATGCGTTTACAAACCTAAACCCATAAAAACCAAGATAGCATACAGATATGCATACAGCAGCTCAGAACACAGCATCCACATGTTACGCATACTTAGTTACTTTAACGGATAACAGGACAGGGAGCTTTCCACATAAAATGGCATTTGAGTAGCACAGCTGATCAACCTGAAGCTTTCTACATAGTAATTTGTAAACATGAGGACTGAATCAACTGGTATAACGCAAAATAGGTACTAAGATAACCGATTAGCACTGGCAAGTTCTCACGTTCAATCGCAGTATCCCTGGCTAAGGTAAAAGGTAAAGGTGCAGAGTAACTTACTACTTCCAGGTGGGCGGGAGCTTCTTGGTGCGCTTGTAGTAACGGGCAAGACGGTGGATCCTGCTCTCAACAAGAATGAGCCTGAATTTGGAGTCCTTGTCCTTCCTGTTCCTCTCAAGATGCTTCCTAATGGCCACAGCCTTCTTAATCAAAAAGTACAGATCCTCTGGGATTTCCGGCGCCAGGCCTACACACAAAATCCTCAAACATCAACACACTTGCACAAGCATAAACAACGCAAGAAAAATGGGAATGGTGTTTAAAAGGGGACGGATCTGACCATGAGCCTTGAGGATGCGGAGGATCTTGCTTCCGGTAACGCTCTTGACGAGGGGGATACCGTGCTGGTCACGGAGCAGAACACCGATCTGCGAGGGCATCTGACCCTTCTTCGCAGCCTTCGTGATCAACTCGTCGACCTGCGCAAGACCCAACAGCATCAGAATCACTCCAATCGGAAGAAATCCGCCAGGTCTGAGAGCAACCGAAGGGGGCTCACATCAGCGACGGCGGTCTTGACCCAGCTCGGGGGAGTCCTCTTGTACGGCAGCGCCGACGACGAGATACCCTTCCTGCCACACACAGTCGCGGAGCCGCCATTAGACCAGATAAAACACTGAAGCGAAGAAACGATGATACGGGAGACCGGGTTGCGAGGCGTTACCCGCGGCTGTGCATACGCCCCATGGCGTCAGGCGAGGGGTTTAGCTCCGGCGACGGCGGCGGCGGTTGCCTGCAGCAGCAGCGGCGCGAAGGGCGAGAGGGGCTCGAGCGGCGGCGCGATTGAGGAGTGCGGGTTAGGGTTTTGGGGTGCTACTTATAATGAGCGGCGGCGCAGGGAGTGTGGTGCTAGGGCTGCGTCGCTTTGGGCCAGGCCGTCAGTACGTGTTAGCCCGGTTGGGATGGTTTCCTGGCCCATTGGACGCCTTACCTTAGAGTTTCTTCTTCTTTGTCTAAAAAAAAACTACCATATTTCTAAGAAACATATATTTGCTCTAAAATTTGCTCAAAAAAATATATTTACTCTAAATCCTTCTTTTCAGGCGTCATTAAGCTCATTTGCACAGTTTTTCAATGGTATATTGTCGCGTGTGAGTGTGAGCATTGCGCTGTTATTATTTTTATTTTATTTGCAAATCTTTTGCGCTGTTATTTGTGGCTCGGAAGATGGGAAGACAAAATTGTTGCAAGTTTAGAAATACTGACTCATTTCATTTCCTTATCAGTCCTTTTATCTCTTAGTCCTACGGAATTAGAATGGTCATAAACTGTGATCTAAAAAGTCTTATATATTAGTTTACAGAGAGAGTACATGGAAAACACAGAACATCAGCTATGCAGGAGTTTGTTAGAGTTTGCATGGAGTATGTATGGTTGTGATCTTTCATCTGAGATGCCAATCTCCACGCAGATCCAGTCGTTCTGTTCGCTCAGGTGTGTAGGTTTCAGTCAGGAAACACTGGTGAGGGCATTGGCATCTTTTGATAACATAGCCATCTTAACATAGAAAACATCACCCGCAAAAAAAAAAATAGAAAACATCAACTGCATTTTCCAGTATATTAACTAGAAACTTGAGCGTGCCCGACGTCACCAAAGCGTTTCAGCAAAAAACATGTCGTATCACAATGTCACCCTTCACCGTACACTCAAAAGAAAAATACAACCAACCAGACAACAAAATGGAATTTGATATACAGGTTTAGGTTGTCACTCGGCCCAGCTCGTCCTCCATCAAATACAGCCCCGAACTTTCTGAGAAGGGCACGTGGAAAATCAAGTATAGCTTCATTCTGGTTCAGAGAAGGGTTGTGTCTGGTCCTCTCACAAGTTGCCATCAGAGAAATGTGATAGAATATGAAGAAAAACAAGACACACATTATGCCGCTGATAAGACATGCAGATAGTTCATAATTGCAGAGTGATGAACGATTAAACAGCAAACACAGCAATGGATGTGACTCCACAGCGAATATTCTGAATGCAGATCGTCTATATACCAAACATATCAGAGGCTTTGAACAGAAAGCTAGGGTAAACAAGCAGCTTATCTATTCCAAGATGTATGGCTAGCTGCGACCCCGCGAGGAGCAAGTGATATAATAAGGTCTACCAGAGATTCAGCAATGTAACTTACAAATGAAGAACAGAGGTGGTTGGTGCAGCAAGAATCACATGTTGGATAAATGAACAGTCATTTTTACATCCTTTGAACTTTGTTCAACACAGGGGAACACAACCAATCATATATTTTCATGTCTAAATAAAACAAGGCAAAAAATCTGAACTGCGCAGAAAGATTCTCAACATAAGGATTCATGCATTGCATCTGATGTATATTATACATTCAACAGAGTCGGATTTTGGTCCCTTCAACAACTGAAGCCTACACCTAATGGCATGTACAAGAACATTAGCGGCTGCCCTTCGTGTAAACTAACAACAAAAGGTAGTATGCCTCGATAAGTAGTGCGCCAACATAAATGCACATAGGTCTCATTACCACGGATCAATAACACAAACTTATACAAATCAAAGCCTATGCACAGAATATTCTGGTTAGAAGCTAGAGAGGTGGTTCATGGATCATGGCAATATTGATGAGCATGGACAAGCTCCGAGAGAACATATACCAAACTGGTAATATAATTCCTTATATGCCACTGGAAATATACACGATTCCAACACGTGTCAATGACATTATGGCACCGCACGTGCCACTCATACAATGAGTGGCAAATATGGAGTCCAGAAACTTCCAGTGACAAATAAGGTATATGTATAAACAGATGGTAAGTTTCTGAGTAGACTGAACTCTTCTAATCTAAGCATAAAATATATATTGGTTACTAGAACAACTCAGCCTATTGAAGTGACATCATTACCGTCTGATTACAAAATAAGGTTGATCCAGTGAAACCATAACAAATTCGTAATATTGCAGGTAAACTGAAAATACTGGCTTGTGAAATGTTATATTGCAGATATTATTAGATTATAGCTCTGCTGCTCTGCATATGCCTAAATTTGATCCAGAACCTTACCATCCCAAGTAAGATTTAAAGCAGGCATGACAACGTATTGAACTAATAGGGTTACACTAAAGTACTTACTGTGAAAAAGGCAAGCACTGGGATGTGAGTGTAGCAAAACAAAGATCAATCAATGACCCAGCAAAACTAGACAGAGTTCCTAATAGTGTAGGTAACTGAACCATAGATTGGATAGCATGATCAATTTCAACATGTATCGGTATATCATAGAACAACCTTATTGTTGTGTGACAATAAATTCAAGAGAGGCCTTTCAACAGCCCCATGATATTAACCGATCAACTGAAACAAGAATGACCCTCCTGGCAAAAACAAATTATGCCAACGGCAGAGGTCCTACAACTCCATAATAAATCCAGTTCTCCTGTGCTAGCATCAGAAATTATAAGATGTCACCAATTACAAGAAAAACAAATCATAGGCTGTATTAACATGAATGCATAAACTGGTGCATTTCACTGGTTTCTGATTAAGCAATCAATCAATCACAGAAAGTAACAGGATCCACGCTTTACATTGCAATACCATCGGACAGATCCATTAATCCATAATCACACCATCTTTATCCAAACCCTAGGGCAGTTGGGGAACCACACCGAAACCAAAGCACAAAACAGAAGCGCCGCAGATCAGATCAGATGATACGAAATAAAATCACGCGAAGAAAGAGTTATTAAATACGAAGAAGTCTGAGCAGACTGGGAGACGGATCAATCCACTACTTGGCGACGATGCGGCGGATGAAGTCGTCGTAGCGGATGGTGCCGTCCGCGGCGACGTCGACCTCGCGGATCCACTCGTCGAACTCATGGGGCTCGAGCTTCTCGCCGATGGAGGTGAGGACGTGGCGGAGGTCCGCGACGGAGACGGTGCCCGACGCGTCCTTGTCGAGGACGCGGAAGGCGTCGCGGAGCGGGCGGTCGAAGGGCTCCGGGCGGAGGTGGGCGCGCATGAGTTCGAGGAATCGCTTGAAGTCGAAGGGCGCCGTGAGCTTCTCCTGGGCGGTGATGTCGCGGAGCTGCGCCTGCGTCGGGTTCCCACCCAGGGAGCGCATGAGGACGCCGAGCTCCGAGGGGGCGATGCGGCCGTCGCCGTCAGTGTCGAAGAGGGAGAAGGCCTCCCGCATCGACGCAATCTGCTCCTCGCTCAGCTCCTTGCCGGCCATCGCCGCCGGTGGGGTCGGATCGGGGATTTGAGATCTCGCGACGCGGGGCGGTGCGGTGCGGTGCGTGCGTCTCAGGGAGGAAGTCCGCGTTTGATTGATTTGGTGGTGAGGGGCATGTGAGAGGGGAGAAATGAAACGTGGGGTAGTGGCCGTGGTGCCGTGATCGATTGTTTTTTCTCTTTTCAGAAATCAGAAATGTTTTTTTTAGGGAATTCTCTTTTCAGAAAAAAAAAATTAGGACTAAGCTAAGCTTTATTGATCATAATCCACATAAAGTGGGATACAAATCGGATTGTGAGGGTTAGCCAACCATATATGGCGCCCCACACCGAAAGAGAGTGCATGCTTAGCTAAACTATGGGCTTCACCGTTTGAAGAACGGTTTTCCAAAATGAAATTACATGTAAAATCCACAGGACGAAGTTTAATTTCTGTTATCACCGAACAATAAGATCCCTGGTTCCCGAGCTTGATGTCATCAACAACCTGCTTGTAGTTCGACGCCACAATTATGTTCCCCTGGTGAAGATCTTCAGCCAACGTAAGGCCTTCTCGGCATGCGATTGCCTCCACTGTAGATGGGTCGATGATTCCTGGCAAAACCAAAGCCGAACTCCTCAGATAATTTCCCGCTTGGTCCCGGCAAACCGCCGCCGCAGCTCCTCGTCGGTCGCGGAAGACCGCGCCATCAACATGTATCTTTGCAAATCCAGCTGGTGGCGCTTTTGGCCTTGCATGTGTTGCTCTGATCACCCGAGGGCCTCCTTGCAAATTACTGTGGGGTTTTGCATGGATGAGCTCTAGTTCTTTGATGAGCCTGCTCATGAAAAGAGAAGTGGCCTGTGGGCTCTGTGTTATTCCCTCGTGTATGTACTTTCGCCGGGCCGTCCAGATAGACCATAGGGTGACCGCCACCCGGATAAAACTGCTATGATTCAAAGACGCCATTAGAGTGAAGATCCATTGTTTCGCATTTGGTTCCGTGCGGCCGGACCTGCAGGGAGGTGGGCTTCCGGGCTATTTCTCTAGGGAACGCCGTGTCCTACCAGGCCATTTTATGATCCGTCACGGACAGCGGGGGTACGGCCTAGGTCATGCGAGAAATGCGAGTGCAATCGGCCCATGTCCATTCAGGTTTTAACCCAACCCAATTTCTTCTTACAGGACAGGATTCACTAAAAAAATCTTTTGGTACAGAGAATGGCAAGTCCAAAAAATCTTAATGCAATTCCCAGAGTTCCTGTAAAAAAAACTTTCGGGGCTCATTCGGTTTCGAGGAAATAAAAACGTAGGAATTAGAAGTAGTATAGGAATTTAATAGGATGGCACTTGCCATTCTAAGGAATTGACTTGCATCGTTCCTACGCGCAAAATGAGCTTTGAGTGGATGTGTAGTTTCCTCCAAAAACACAGGAAATGAGTATTATTCCTACGAAATTCCTGTACGCATTTCCTACAAACCGAATGCATATATAGGAAATTTTCCTCCAGAATCCTTGTTCCTACGTTTTTCCTACGAAAATCCTCCAAACCGAATGAGGCCTCGGTAGGAAACAAATTGAAGTGAGTTATGCCATATCCTATTTAGCACTTAAGGCGCTACTTATAGTGTTATGGTTAGAAGCCACACAACGCGAGAACTATATCTATATTGCCTATATATTTTTTCGCGAATAAGCAAAGCTTGTGTATCATTGCATTGATAGAAGAAGATTGAATGAGTACAAGAGGTGATACAACACATGACCCGGACGCAAGGGCATGAACATGGTGCCCAAAACACAGAAATATGAGATACTGATTACTTGTATCTGCGTTGGTATTTCCCCGAGAAGGAGAGGATGATGCAGCACATCAACGGTAAGTATTTCCCTCAGTTATGAAACCAAGGTTATCAATCCGGTAGGAGAACCAAGCAACACTATGTAAACAACATCTGCACACAAATAACAAATACTTGCAACCCAACGCGTAAGAGGGGTTGTCAAATCCCTCCTTGGTATTGAGATATATTAAGTTGTATGAGATTTGATAAATAGATCTGACAAAATAAAATAATAAATAATGCAGCAAGGTATTTTTGGGGTTTTGGAATAATAGATCTGAAAACAGTATGACGGGAAATAGACTCGGGGGCCGTAGAGTTCACTAGTGGCTTCTCTCGAGAAAATAGCATACGGTGGGTAAACAAATTACTGCTGGGCAATTGATAGAAGATTGAATAATTATGACGATATCCAAGGCAATGATCATGTATATAGGCATCACGTCCAAGATTAGTAGACCGAAACGATTCTGCATCTACTACTATTACTCCAAACATCGACCGCTATCCAGCATGCATCTAGTGTATTAAGTGTTGGGGATCGTAGCAGAAATTTAAAATTTTCTACGCATCACCAAGATCCATCTATGGAGTTTACTAGCAACAAGAGGGAAGGAGTGCATCTACATACCCTTGTAGATCGCGAGCGGAAGCGTTCAAGTGAACGGGGTTGATGAAGTCGTACTCGTCGTGATCCAAATCACCGATGACCGAGCGCCGAACGGACGGCACCTCCGTGTTCAACACACGTACGGAGCAGCGACGTCTCCTCCTTCTTGATCCAGCAAGGGGGAAGGAGAGGTTGATGGAGATCCAGCAGCACGACGGCGTGGTGGTGGAAGTAGCGGGGATCCCGGCAGGGCTTCGCCAAGCGCAAGCGGGAGGGAGAGGTGTTGCAGGGGAAGAGGGAGGTGCCAGGGGCTGTGGTGCGGCTGCCCTCCCCCCCCACTATTTATAGGGGTCCTGGGGGGCGCCAGCCCCCTGGAGATCCCATCTGTGTGGAGGGGCGGCGGCCAAGGGGGGGACTTGCCCCCCAAGTCAAGTGGGGCGCCCCCCCCCCACCCCCAGGGTTTCCAACCCTAGGCGCAGGGGAGGCCCAAGGGGGGCGCACCAGCCCACCAGGGGCTGGTTCCCCTCCCACTTCAGCCCATGGGGCCCTCCGGGATAGGTGGCCCCACCCGGTGGACCCCCGAGACCCTTTCGGTGGTCCCGGTACAATACCGGTGACCCCCGAAACTTTGCCGGTGGCCGAAACTGGACTTCCTATATATAGTTCTTCACCTCCGGACCATTCCGAAACTCCTCGTGACGTCCGGGATCTCATCTGGGACTCCGAAAAACTTTCGGGTTTCCGCATACTAATATCTCTACAACCCTAGCGTCACCGAACCTTAAGTGTGTAGACCCTACGGGTTCGAGAGACATGCAGACATGACCGAGACGACTCTCCGGTCAATAACCAACAGCGGGATCTGGATACCCATGTTGGCTCCCACATGTTCCTCGATGATCTCATCGGATGAACCACGATGTCGAGGATTCAATCAATCCCGTATACAATTCCCTTTGTCAATCGGTACGTTACTTGCCCGAGATTCGATCGTCGGTATCCCAATACCCCGTTCAATCTCGTTACCGGCAAGTCACTTTACTCGTACCGTAATGCATGATCCCGTGACCAACCACTTGGTCACTTTGAGCTCATTATGATGATGCATTACCGAGGGGGCCCAGAGATACCTCTCCGTCAAACGGAGTGACAAATCCTAGTCTCGATTCGTGCCAACCCAACAGACACTTTCGGAGATACCCGTAGTGCACCTTTATAGCCACCCAGTTACGTTGTGACGTTTGGCACACCCAAAGCACTCCTACGGTATCTGGGAGTTGCACAATCTCATGGTCTAAGGAAATGATACTTGACAATTGGAAAAGCTCTAGCAAACGAACTACACGATCTTTGTGCTATGCTTAGGATTGGGTCTTGTCCATCACATCATTCTCCTAATGATGTGATCTCGTTATCAATGACATCCAATGTCCATAGTCAGGAAACCATGACTATCTGTTGATCAACGAGCTAGTCAACTAGAGGCTTACTAGGGACACGTTGTGGTCTATGTATTCACACATGTATTACGATTTCCGGATAACACAATTATAGCATGAACAATAGACAATTATCATGAACAAGGAAATATAATAATAACCATTTTATTATTGCCTCTAGGGCATATTTCCAACAGTCTCCCACTTGCACTAGAGTCAATAATCTAGTTACATTGTGATGAATCGAACACCCATAGAGTTCTGGTGTTGATCATGTTTTGCTCTAGGGAGAGGTTTAGTTAACGGATCTGCTACATTCAGGTTCGTATGTACTTTACAAATATATATGTCTCCATTTTGAACACTTTCACGAATGGAGTTGAAGCGACGCTTGATATGCCTGGTCTTCCTGTGAAACCTGGGCTCCTTGCCAAGGGCAATAGCTCCAGTGTTGTCACATAAGAGAGTCATCGGGCCCCACGCATTGGGAATCACCCCTAGGTCGGTAATGAACTCCTTCATCCAGATTGCTTCTTGCGCTGCCTCTGAGGCCGCCATGTACTCCGCTTCACATGTAGATCCCGCCACGACGCTTTGCTTGCAACTGCACCAGCTTACTGCCCCTCCATTCAAAATATACACGTATCCGGTTTGTGACTTAGAGTCATCCAGATCTGTGTCGAAGCTAGCGTCGACGTAACCCTTTACGACGAGCTCTTCGTCACCTCCATAAACGAGAAACATATCCTTAGTCCTCTTCAGGTACTTCAGGATATTCTTGACCGCTGTCCAGTGTTCCATGCCGGGATTATTTTGGTACCTTCCTACCAAACTTACGGCAAGGTTTACATCAGGTCTGGTACACAGCATGGCATACATAATAGACCCTATGGCCGAGGCATAGGGGATGACACTCATCTTTTCTCTATCTTCTGCCGTGGTCGGGCATTGAGCCATGCTCAATTGCACACCTTGCAATACAGGCAAGAACCCCTTCTTGGACTGATCCATATTGAACTTCTTCAATATCTTGTCAAGGTGCGTACTCTGTGAAAGACCAATGAGGCGTCTTGATCTATCTCTATAGATCTTGATGCCTAATATGTAAGCAGCTTCTCCAAGGTCCTTCATTGAAAAACACTTATTCAAGTAGGCCTTTATTCTTTCCAAGAATTCTATATCATTTCCCATCAATAGTATGTCATCCACATATAATATGAGAAATGCTACAGAGCTCCCACTCACTTTCTTGTAAACACAGGCTTCTCCATAAGTCTATATAAACCCAAACGCTTTGATCATCTCATCAAATCGAATGTTCCAACTCCGAGATGCTTGCACCAGCCCATTGATGGAGCGCCGGAGCTTGCATACCTTGTTAGCATTCTTAGGATCGACAAAACCTTCCGGCTGCATCATATACAATTCTTCCTTAAGAAAGCCATTAAGGAATGCCGTTTTGACGTCCATTTGCCATATCTCATAATCATAGAATGCGGCAATTGCTAACATGATTCGGACGGACTTCAGCTTCGCTACGGGTGAGAAAGTCTCATCGTAGTCAACCCCTTGAACTTGTCGATAACCCTTAGCGACAAGTCGAGCCTTATAGATGGTCACGTTACCATCCGCGTCTGTCTTCTTAAAGATCCATTTATTTTCTATGGCTCGCCGATCATCGGGCAAGGCAGTCAAAGTCCATACTTCGTTTTCATACATGGATCCTATCTCGGATTGCATGGCTTCAAGCCATTTGTTGGAATCCGGGCCCGCCATCGCTTCTTCATAGTTCGAAGGTTCACCGTTGTCTAACAACATGATTTCCAGGACAGGGTTGCCGTACCACTCTGGTGTGGAACGTGTCCTTGTGGACCTACGAAGTTCAGCAGTAACTTGATCCGAAGCTTCATGATCATCATCATTAACTTCCTCCCCAGTCGGTGTAGGCACCACAGGAACATCTTCCCGCGCTGTGCTACTTTCCGGTTCAAGAGGTAGTACTTCATCAAGTTCCACTTTCCTCCCACTTACTTCCTTCGAGAGAAACTCTTTCTCCAGAAAGGACCCGTTCTTGGCAACAAAGATCTTGCCTTCGGATCTGAGGTAGAAGGTATACCCAATGGTTTCCTTAGGGTATCCTATGAAGACGCATTTCTCCGACTTGGGTTCGAGCTTTTCAGGTTGAAGTTTCTTGACATAAGCATCGCATCCCCAAACTTTTAGAAATGATAGCTTAGGTTTCTTCCCAAACCATAATTCATACGGTGTCGTCTCAACGGATTTCGACGGAGCCCTATTTAAAGTGAATGCGGCAGTCTCTAAAGCATAGCCCCAAAATGAGAGCGGTAGATCGGTAAGAGACATCATAGATCGCACCATATCCAATAGAGTGCGATTACGACGTTCGGACACACCGTTACGCTGAGGTGTTCCAGGCGGCGTGAGTTGTGAAACGATTCCACATTTCATTAAGTGCGTACCAAATTCGTGACTTAAATATTCTCCTCCATGATCTGATCGTAAGAACTTTATTTTCCTGTCACGTTGATTCTCAACCTCACTCTGAAATTCCTTGAACTTTTCAAAGGTCTCAGACTTGTGTTTCATTAGGTAGACATACCCATATCTACTTAAGTCATCAGTGAGAGTGAGAACATAACGATAGCCACCGTGAGCCTCAACACTCATTGGACCGCACACATCGGTATGTATGATTTCCAATAAGTTGGTTGCTCGCTCCATTGTTCCGGAGAACGGAGTCTTGGTCATCTTACCCATGAGGCATGGTTCGCACGTGTCAAATGATTCATAATGAAGAGACTCCAAAAGTCCATCTGCATGGAGCTTCTTCATGCGCTTGACACCAATGTGACCAAGGCGGCAGTGCCACAAGTATGTGGGACTATCGTTATCAACTTTACATCTTTTGGTATTCACACTATGAATATGTGTAACATCACGTTCGAGATTCATTAAGAATAAACCATTGACCAGCGGGGCATGACCATAAAACATACCTCTCATATAAATAGAACAACCATTATTCTCGGATTTAAATGAGTAGCCATCTCGCATTAAACGAGATCCAGATACAATGTTCATGCTCAAAGCTGGCACTAAATAACAATTATTGAGGTTTAAAACTAATCCCGTAGGTAAATGCAGAGGTAGCGTGCCGACGGCGATCACATCGACCTTGGAACCATTCCTGACGCGCATCGTCACCTCGTCCTTCGCCACTCTCCGTTTATTCCACAGCTCCTGTTTTGAGTTACAAATATGAGCAACCGCACCGGTATCAAATACCCAGGAGCTACTACGAGTACTGGTAAGGTACACATCAATTACATGTATATCACATATACCTTTGGTGTTGCCGACCTTCTTGTCCGCTAAGTATTTGGGGCAGTTCCGCTTCCAGTGACCACTTCCCTTGCAATAAAAGCACTCAGTCTCAGGCTTGGGTCCATTCTTTGGCTTCTTCCCGGCAACTGGCTTACCGGGTGCGGCAACTCCCTTGCCGTCCTTCTTGAAGTTCTTCTTACCCTTGCCTTTCTTGAACTTAGTGGTTTTGTTCACCATCAACACTTGATGTTCCTTTTTGATCTCCACCTCCGCTGATTTCAGCATTGAATATACCTCAGGAATGGTCTTTTCCATCCCCTGCATATTGAAGTTCATCACAAAGCTCTTGTAGCTCGGTGGAAGCGACTGAAGGATTCTGTCAATGACCGCGTCATCCGGGAAATTAACTCCCAGCTGAGACAAGCGGTTGTGCAACCCAGACATTTTGAGTATGTGCTCACTGACAGAACTGTTTTCCTCCATCTTAGAACTGAAGAACTTGTCGGAGACTTCATATCTCTCGACCCGGGCATGAGCTTGGAAAACCATTTTCAGCTCTTCGAACATCTCATATGCTCCGTGTTTCTCAAAACGCTTTTGGAGCCCCGGTTCTAAGCTGTAAAGCATGCCGCACTGAACGAGGGAGTAATCATCAGCACGTGATTGCCAAGCGTTCATAACGTCTTGGTTCTCTGGGATGGGTGCTTCACCTAGCGGTGCTTCTAGGACATAATCTTTCTTGGCAGCTATGAGGATGATCCTCAGGTTCCGGACCCAGTCCGTATAGTTGTTGCCATCATCTTTCAGCTTGGTTTTCTCTAGGAACGCGTTGAAGTTGAGGGCAACGTGGGCCATTTGATCTACAAGACATATTGTAAAGATTTGAGACTAAGTTCATGATAATTAAGTTCATCTAATCAAATTATACAATGAACTCCCACTCAGATAGACATCCCTCTAGTCATCTAAGTGAAACATGATCCGAGTTAACTAGGCCATGTCCGATCATCACGTGAGACGGACTAGTCAACATCGGTGAACATCTTCATGTTGATCGTATCTTCTATACGACTCATGCTCGACCTTTCGGTCTTCCGTGTTCCGAGGCCATGTCTGTACATGCTAGGCTCGTCAAGTCAACCTAAGTGTATTGCGTGTGTTCCGAGGCCATGTCTGTACATGCTAGGCTCGTCAACACCCGTTGTATGCGAATGTTAGAATCTATCACACCCGATCATCACGTGGTGCTTCGAAACAACGAACCTTCGCAACGGTGCACAGTTAGGGGGAACACTTTCTTGAAATTATTATAAGGGATCATCTTACTTACTACCGTCGTTCTAAGCAAATAAGATGTAAAACCTGATAAACATCACATGCAATCAAATAGTGACATGATATGGCCAATATCATTTTGCTCCTTTGATCTCCATCTTCGGGGCGCCATGATCATCTTCGTCATCGGCATGACACCATGATCTCCATCATCGTGTCTTCATGAAGTTGTCACGCCAACGATTACTTCTACTTCTACGGCTAACATGTTTAGCAATAAAGTAAAGTAATTTACATGGCGTTATTCAATGACACGCAGGTCATACAAAAAATAAAGACAACTCCTATGGCTCCTGCCGGTTGTCATACTCATCGACATGCAAGTCGTGATTCCTATTACAAGAACATGATCAATCTCATACATCACATATATCTCATTCATCACATCCTTTTGGCCATATCACATCACAAGGCATATGCTGCAAAAACAAGTTAGACGTCCTCTAATTGTTGTTGCAAGTTTTTACGTGGCTTGTGTAGGTTTCTAGAAAGAACGTTTCTTACCTACGTAAAACCACAACGTGATATGCCAATTTCTATTTACCCTTCATAAGGACCCTTTTCATCGAATCCGTTCCGACTAAAGTGGGAGAGACAGACACCCGCTAGCCACCTTATGCAACTAGTGCATGTCAGTCGGTGGAACATGTCTCACGTAAGCGTACGTGTAAGGTCGGTCCGGGCCGCTTCATCCCACGATGTCGCCGAAACAAGATAAGACTAGTAGTGGCAAGAAAAATTGACAACATCTACGCCCACAACTGCTTTGTGTTCTACTCGTGCATAGAAACTACGCATAGGCCTGGCTCATGATGCCACTGTTGGGGATCATAGCAGAAATTTAAAATTTTCTACGCATCACCAAGATCCATCTATGGAGTTTACTAGCAACGAGAGGGAAGGAGTGCATCTACATACCCTTGTAGATCGCGAGCGGAACACTACTGGAATCAGCTAATTTGCCATCTGCCAGCTCTTTGCCGTCTGCTAGCTGACGGCAAAGAAGCTCTTTGCCATCAGCTACCCAAAAGCAGACGGCAAAGAAACGGCAGACGGCAAAGAAACGGCAGACGGCAAAGAAGCTCTTTGCCATCTGCGAGCTCTTTGCCGTCAGCCAGTAGACGGCAAAGAATCTTTGCCGTCCGCTGGCAGACGGCAAAGAGTGAGGTGGCCCCCACCCCCCGCCCGTTTGGAAAAAACTTAACGGCCCACCTCTTTGCCGTCCGCCAGCAGACGGCAAAGAGGCAAAAGGGCGGACGGCAAAGAGGGCACTACCTAACGGCCCGTACCCCCCGCCCGTTACTCACTTCTTCTCTCCTCGCCGTTCTCTCCTCCCACCCTGCCGACGCCGCCGCCCGCCCCGCCCCGGCCCC
>NC_057814.1:398783901-398974287 GCF_018294505.1 Triticum aestivum | reverse complement strand
ACATGCATAGACAGTTCCTGAATCCTCGCCATAAGTTCAGGAAAGACAAGAAGAACTTCATCAGAGGTAGAGTTGTCAAAAACTCTGCACCACCTGCATTGACAGGCCAACAGACCCTGGATCAGTTAAACGCTCTCGAGCCAGATCCAGAGCGTCCAGGGTACTTCAAGGGGTATAATTCTAAGCACGCCTGGACTCACAAAACATGCTTATGGGATCTGCCTTACTTCAAAGACCTCCTTTGCCCACACAACATCGACGTGATGCACACTGAGAAGAATATCGCCGAGGCACTTTTTGGTACATTGTTCGGCATAGATGGGAAGTCAAAGGATAATACTAAGGCTAGAGTCGATCTGGAGGCGCTATGTGATAGGCCGTTACAAAACATGAAAGAACCGAAAGGAAAGCAGAACTGGACGAAGCCAAAGGCATGGTTCAATCTTGGAAGGCCAGCTATGAGGGAAATTATCTTGTGGGTAATTTCTCCTTTACACATTTAAAAATCTTCAACTAGCTAGTTATTAATTGTACTAATCAATATTGTCTCATTTGATTGCAGACATTCTACAGGTGTGAGGAGGGATACGAGGAGGACGCGGCACATGTTATCAAGAACGTCTGCAAGCGCCTACTCCAGAACTTACGGCACGAGGCTCGGGTGCAGGCTGTTCGAGACTACTACGCCTTGCGTGGTATCAAGAAGACCAAGCCGGCGTGCCGCGATAAGTTCCTGAGTAAGGAGCAGTACATGAAGGTAATTCTTAAGGCCTTCTACTTAAGTTCCTTCATTTAGTAATTCTTAGCCGTAGCGCTCAAGTTTCTATTTGCTAACTTAGGCGCCTCCGAGATGGTGTGCGGATCGGATGGATTGTTGGGAGGTGTTGGTCGATGAGTGGTGCTCAAAAGAATGGCTAGCCCTCCACAACGAGGCCAAGGACAAACGTGCCCAAATGGAAGGTGTGCCACACCATCAAGGCAGCTCCAACTTATATCAGTTCGGGCGCAACTGGGTATGTGGTTTTCTTCATGATTCATGCAATTCATTCATCATGCTAGCTTGAGCCCTTTAATTACTAATTTTCATTGTTTCTCTCTTTCAGGCACGCTACAATAAGGCGGATAAGGTGCCAGAGGTGTACGACCTGTATGCCATGGCCCACACTGCCTCTTTCAAGAAAGTCAAGGCTTTCTCTCAGTCTGACCTCGATGATGCAAACAACTTCACCAACATCTCCTCCCACAACAAGCTCGTGAGATATAGAGATGAGGGGAAGGCGAGGAAAGGGGAGGACTTTAACCCGAGCCAGGGTCCCATTGATCCAGAGCTGGTGATGATATCTGGTGGCGGGAGGTCCCATGGCTCCATAGCCATTGGAGATGGACTTATCCGTTATCCTAGCACTCTCCCGGAGATCAAGGCGCACCAGTCAAGCTCCGCTCCTGAGATAAGGCCTCGTGAACGGCCAGTGCAACTCGCCATCAAGGTTAGTGATACGTACTCAGTTATCTTTCTCCATTACATTGTGTGCGCTTCCATCAATGATTACAAATGGTCATGTGAGTGGTGTTGCAGGCTGCTATACAGACTGAGAGAGATAGAACGGAGAAACTTCTGGCAGAGGCAGCGGAGAGGCAGCGGGAGATGGAGGAGAGGACGAGAAAGATGATGGAGGAGGAGAGGGCACGGAATGACATGCAGGCAAGGGCCATGTACGAGCTCCTTGTGGTAAGTTTCTTCTGCAGATTACTTGCTAGTCTTAACATTTGAGTCTCATTACTAACTAGTATGACTCTGTTGTGAAAACCAAATGTGCAGTCTGTGTGCGAGAAGTCCGGTCAGCCCGCTCCGCCGATGCCAGTGATTGCTCCTGGGAGCACGGTGAGTTTAATTTGAATGGACATTACTTGCTAGTCTTAACATTTGAGTGTCATAATGCTAACGAGACATTGGAAATGATCTTTGGTGCAGCTTAACTCCAGAAACGCATCGCACAATCCTTCTCCAGGTAGCGGCACTAGCCACCCCGCTCCTACACCTCCCTGATCACGGTAAGTTTCTCTAGTGTTTTGCTTAACAAATGCATAAAGACCTAGACTTAGCTTTATTTCCTCCAATATGCTTACCATAATGACCTAGAGTTAGCTTCTTTTCCTCCAAAATGACCCATTTTACCTAGGTTAGCTTATAAATGATGCAGTTCATCCAAGTTAGCTCAAAAATGACCCATTTTACCTAGATTAGCTCCTAAATGATCCATTTTACCTACGTTAGCTTTAAAATGGCCCATTTCACGTAGGTTAACTCCAAAATGACCCATCTTACCTAGGTTATCTCATAAACGACCCATTTCAACTAATTTAGCTCATAAATGATCCATTTGACCTAAGTGAGCTAAAAAACGATCCATTTCACCTAAATTAGCTCTTAAATGATCCATTTCACCTAAGTTAGCTCAAAAAGATCCATTTCAACTAAATTAGCTCATAAATGATCCATTTCAACAAAGTTAGCTCAAAAAGATCCATTTCAACTAAATTAGCTCATAAATGATCCATTTCAACAAAGTTAGCTCAAAAACGATCCATTTCAACTAAGTTAGCTCATAAATGATCCATTTGACCTAAGTGAGCTAAAAAACGATCCATTTCACCTTAGTTACCTCAAAAACGATCCATTTGACCTTAGTTAGCTCATAAACGACCCATTTCAACTTAGTTAGCTCATATAGATCCATTTCACGTAAGTTAGCCCATAAATGACATACTCTTCTTGTTCTAGTCTTCTTCTTGTTCTAGTCACCTATTTCTAACTTTCTTATTTTTCATTTTGCAGATTTCATTCACTTGACGAAAGCTTGCATAGATGGAGTGCTCCTTATCCCTTTCTCTGTTTCTTTTGTATCGTTGAACTATGCATGTATCTTGGTAGTTGGATGAACTATGCTATGTATGATGGAACTTGGTAGTTGGATGGAACATATGTGATGGAACTATGTATGATGGAACTCTGCATGTTGGATATCTTATATGTTTGCTGTGAAAATTGTTGTCATATATATCTTATATGTTTGCTGTGAAATATATCTGTATATGTCATATATATTTGTGATGAAAATTGTTGGATTTAATAAAAAACAGAAAAAGAGCCAATATGCAGGCTCTTTGCCGTCTGCCACCGACGGCAACGGGCTCTTTGCCGTCTGCCGCGGACGGCAAAGAGGCCATGTGGCATCCAGCTGTGCTTCCTGGGAGCTGACCAATTTGGTCAATTTGCCTACAGTGGCAGACGGCAAAGAGTAAAAGAGTTTGCCGTCAGCGGCGGACGGCAAAGGCCTGCCATGTGGTGACGTGTAGATGACATCATAGGGCGGACGGCAAAGACACTAGAAAGTTTGCCGTCCGCTAGCGGACGGCAAAGGCACTAGAAAATTTGCCGTCCGCTGGCGGACGGCAAAGGCCTGCCGTTAGCCACTTAACGGACTGAGAGCACAATTTTTGCCGTCCGCTCTCTTTGCCGTCAGCCGCCAGGAAGCGGACGACAAAGCAGCTGTTTACCGTAGCCTACTTTGCCGGAGCCTTTTGCCGTTTGCGGCTGACGGCAAAGGCCTTTGCCGTCCGCCGATCGTGCCTTTGCCGTCCGCCGTGGCAGACGACAAAATAGCTGTTTCCTGTAGTGGAAGCGTTCAAGTGAACGGGCTTGATGAAGTCGTACTCGTCGTGATCCAAATCACCGATGACCGAGCGCCGAACGGACGGCACCTCCGCGTTCAACACACGTATGGAGCAGCGACGTCTCCTCCTTCTTGATCCAGCAAGGGGGAAGGAGAGGTTGATGGAGATCCAGCAGCACGACGGCGTGGTGGTGGAAGTAGCGGGGATTCCGGCAGGGCTTCGCCAAGCGCAAGCGGGAGGGAGAGGTGTTGCAGGGGAAGAGGGAGGCGCCAGGGGCTGTGGTGCGGCTGCCCTCCCTCCCCCCACTATTTATAGGGGTCCTGGGGGAGCGCCGGCCCCCTGGAGATCCCATCTATGGGGGGGGGCGGCCAAGGGGGGACTTGCCCCCCAAGTCAAGTGGGGCGCCCCCCACCCCCAGGGTTTCCAACCCTAGGCGCAAGGGAGGCCCAAGGGGGGCGCACCAGCCCACCAGGGGCTGGTTCCCCTCCCACTTCAGCCCATGGGGCCCTCCGGGATAGGTGGCCCCACCCGGTGGACCCCCGGGACCCTTCCGGTGGTCCCGGTACAATACCGGTGACCCTAGAAACTTTCCCGGTGGCCGAAACTGGACTTCCTATATATAATCCTTCACCTCCGGACCATTCCGGAACTCCTCGTGACGTCCGGGATCTCATCCGGGACTCCAAACAACTTTCGGGTTTCCGCATACTAATATCTCTACAACCCTAGCGTCACCGAACCTTAAGTGTGTAGACCCTACGGGTTCGGGAGACATGCAGACATGACCGAGACGACTCTCCGGTCAATAACCAACAGCGGGATCTGGATACCCATGTTGGCTCCCACATGTTCCTCGATGATCTCATCGGATGAACCACGATGTCGAGGATTCAATCAATCCCGTATACAATTCCCTTTGTCAATCGGTACGTTACTTGCCCGAGATTCGATCGTCGGTATCCCAATACCTCGTTCAATCTCGTTACCGGCAAGTCACTTTACTCTTACCGTAATGCATGATCCCGTGACCAACCACTTGGTCACTTTGAGCTCATTATGATGATGCATTACCGAGTGGGCCCAGAGATACCTCTCCGTCAAACGGAGTGACAAATCCCAGTCTCGATTCGTGCCAACCCAACAGACACTTTCGGAGATACCCGTAGTGCACCTTTATAGCCACCCAGTTACGTTGTGACGTTTGGCACACCCAAAGCACTCCTACAGTATCCGGGAGTTGCACAATCTCATGGTCTAAGGAAATGATACTTGACAATTGGAAAAGCTCTAGCAAACGAACTACATGATCTTTGTGCTATGCTTAGGATTGGGTCTTGTCCATCACATCATTCTCCTAATGATGTGATCCCGTTATCAATGACATCCAATGTCCATAGTCAGGAAACCATGACTATCTGTTGATCAACGAGCTAGTCAACTAGAGGCTTACTAGGGACACGTTGTGGTCTATGTATTCACACATGTATTACGATTTCCGGATAACACAATTATAGCATGAACAATAGACAATTATCATGAACAAGGAAATATAATAATAACCATTTTATTATTGCCTCTAGGGCATATTTCCAACATTAAGTTCATGGAGAAACAGAGTAATGCAATAAGAACGATGACATGATGTAGACAAGATATATTCATGTAGGAATAGACCCCATCTTTTATCCTTAATAGCAAAGCAACGATACATGCGTGCCTCGCTACCCCTTCTGTCACTGGGTGAGAACACCGCAAGATCAAACCCATCACAAAGCACCTCTTCCCATTGCAAGAAAAATCAATCTAGTTGGCCAAACCAAACCAATGTTTCGGAGAAGAAATACGAGGCTATAATAATCATGCATATAAGAGATCTTAGAAGACTCAAATAATATTCATAGATAGATCTGATCATAAACTCACAATTCATCGGATCCCAACAAACACACCGCAAAAAGTCATTACATCAAATAGATCTCCAAGAACATCGAGGAGAACATTGTATTGAGAATCAAAAAGAGAGAAGAAGCCATCTAGCTACTGTCTACGAACCCATCGGTCTGTGGTAAGCTACTCACGCATCATCGAAGGAGCACCAATGAGGATGATGAACCCCTCCGTGATCGTGTTCTCCTCCGGCAATGAGGAATAGGGCTCTAGATTGGATCTATTGTTCTGGAACTTGCGGCGGCTGGAATTGTTTTTCCCCGACTCCCCTTGGGTTTCTGGAACATTTGGGTATTTATAGAGCTAAGAGGCGGTGGAGAGGGGGCCTGTGGGCCCTACTGCCTCTGGCGCGCCCTGGTGCCTTGTGGGCCCCATGGGCCTCCCCTCCGGTACTACCTTGGCTCCCAAGTTGTCTTCTAGGAAGAAAAAAATCTCCAAAAAGTTCCGTGGCATTTGGACTTCGTTTGGTACTGATGTTCTGCGAAGTAAAAAAACAAGCAAAAAACAGCAACTAGCACTGGGCACTATGTCAATAGGTTAGTCCCAAAAAATGATATAAAGTTGCTATAAATTGAATATAAAACATCCAAGAATGATAATATAACAGCATGGAACAATCAAAAATTATAGATACGTTGGAGACCTATCAACATCCCCGAGCTTAATTCTTGCTCGTCCTCGAGTAGATAAATGATAAAAACAGAAGTTTTGATGTGGAATGCTGCCTAACATGTTCATCACATATTCTTTCTTTTTGTAGCATGAACATTTGGACTTTTAGATGATTCAAAGGAATAGTCTATATTTGACATGAAGATTTCAATACTCAAGCATATCAACAAGCAACCATATCTTTCAAAATATCAACACTAAAGAAAGTTATCACTAGCCCATCATGCTCAATCATTGATCCATTCATGAAACACACTCGAATATAATATTAGCTACATTTAATGCACAAGTATGATCATAGTGCTCCCTAGTTGGTGCTTTATAAGAGAAGATGAAGACTCAAATAAAAATAAAAAAGCATAAAGTAAATAGATAGGCCCTTCACAAAGGGAAACCGAGATTTGTAGAGGTGCTAGAGCTCGAAGCTTAAATTGAGAGATAAAAATATTTTGAGAGACATACTTTTCTCGTAAACGAAAACGACCGATAATCCCAATACTTTCCATGCTAGATACACCATAGGCGGTTCCCAAACATAAAATAAAGTTTATTCCTTTTTCCACCATTCTTTCACAATCCATGTCTAGCCATATCCACGGGTGCCTTCCATACCAACAGTTTCCAAGGAATTTATTATTTGACAACATAAAGTAAATTTATTCATTTCGGGACTGGGCATCCCTATTACCACCACACTCTCGTGCAACGACAAGTTAATAAACACTCATCTTGAGAATAACACATCTAGCATGGACAAATATTGGCCACCCCCTGCTGCTTCATGAGCAGTACAGGCACACAAAAAGGAAATTCATTTGAAAATTAGAGTTGGCACATACAAATTTACTCGGAACGGCATGGAAATACCACATATAGGTAGGTATGGTGGACTCATATGGCACAACTTGGTTTAAGGATTTTGGATGCACAAGTAGTATTCCTACTTAGTACAAGGAAAGGCTAGCAAATAGATTGAGAAGCAACCAACCAAGAAACAAAAATTCTCATAAACGAGCATTAAGTATAACTAACACCGAATAATGCACCACAAGTAGGATGTAATTTCATTGCATAACTATTGACTTTCGTACTTGCATTGGGAATCACAAACCTTAACACCAATATTCTTACTAAAACATAATTGCTCACCAACATGACTCACGTATTACTATCATCATATCTCAAAACTGTTACAAAGAATCAAGTTTATAATATCCAATGATCTTCATGAAGTTTTTATTATATCCCTCTTGGATATCTATCACTTTGGGACTAATTCAATATATTACCATTGCTTATAACAAGCTCTCAAACAAATTTAAGTGAAGAACATGAGCATAAGTAAAAAACCCATCTCTCAAAATAATATAAGTGAAGTATGAGAGAATTCCTTCAAAAATTTACTAACTCTCAAATTAATCTAAGTGAAGCACTAGAGCAATTCCATAGCTCAAAAAATTTAAGTGAAGCACATAAAGCAATTTTAACAAATCATAGCATCATTATGGCTTTCTCAAATAGGTGTGTCCAGCAAGGATGATTGTGACAAACTAAAATGCAAAACAAGCAAAGACTCATATAATACCAGACGCTCCAAGCAAAACTCATGATATGTGACGAGTAAAAATATAGCTCCAAGTTAAATTACCGACGCTTGTTATAAGGAAGAGGGGATGCCTTCCGGGGCATACCCAAGCTTAGTTGCTTGGTTCTCCTTGAATATTACCTTAGGGGTGCCATAGGCATCCCCAAGCTTAAGCTCTTTTCACTCCTTATTCCTTCATCCATCGTGATCTCACCCAAAACTTGAAATCTTCAATCACACAAAACTCAATAAAACCTTTGTGAGATCTGTTAGTATAATAAAGCAAATCACCACTTTAAGTATTGTTACAAACCCATTCATATTTTATTATGGATAGTGCTAACTTCCTACTGTTCAGAAGTTAAGCAACAGATCCAAACAACCTTCTCTCTAATCGCTCTTTAATCGCGCATGTAGCCACGCACATGCATACTTCCTTCGCGCTCGCATGCAGACTCCCCGTGCTTGGACAATAGCTGAATGTAGAAAAAACAAAAAAGCAGATGTAAGCAAAGATTCCATCTAAATAATAAAATTCAAAATGTTTTGTAGCTCAAACCGTTGGTCTGATTGAAAAACCGTTTTGACATAAAAGATTCTTTGCGACGAGACCTTCGAAACTAAATCTCATGTTGGTATGTTTCGACGACTTTTTTTCAGGTAAAAAATTACTACGCCTATGCAACATAAGTTATCACGGTTGTGGTACATAAAATATCACGTTGTTTACACAGAAAATTACCGGGCATTAAAAATGGTTCCTTTAACTTCCTCTTCACATGCACATGCGTGCATGCATTAGAGGGAGAGAAAAAAATCTGATGTCATCCTAGATTCTTCCATATCTTTTATATTTCAAAATGTAGCTCAAATCATCGGTCCGATCACAAATTCGTTGTCACCTAAAAATCCGCCGCGACAAGACCTACGAAACTGCACTACTGCAGGATGCTGCTAACGCGACACTACAATCAGAGACCCTTCGACAGAATTGTGTGCAATGAATTAATTGCAAACGGTGATGTAAAAAACCATAAAAAAAGATGCAAAACATTTGCGATGGTGGATACATCAAACACGGTTAAGATTTTACTTACGTGTGCGATGAGGGGCATACAGTTCACTCAATGAACTGTTTGCGATGAGGCAGAACAACAGAAACCGGCAGCCAGATGAAAGTGTGTGAGATGTACGGCACACAATTCACTCTGATGAACCGTTTGTGATTACGCAACAGAACAGAAGCGGTCAGCCAGATCAAGGTGTGTGCGATGTACGGTCTACAGTTCGCTCTGATGAACCGTTTGTGATTACACAACACAACCGAGATGGTCAGCCAGATCAAGGTGTGTGCGATTGACGGCATACAATTCACTCGGATGAACTATTTGTGATTAGGCAGAACAAAAAAATTGTCAGCCAGACCAAGGTGGGTGCAATAGAGGGCAAACAGTCCACTCGGATGAACTTTTTGCATTGAGCGAAGAGAACAAAAACGGTTCAATTTAACAAGATGTGTGTGAAGGAAATATGCCCTAGAGGCAATAATAAAGTTGTTATTTATATTTCCTTATATCATGATAAATGTTTATTATTCATGCTAGAATTGTATTAACCGGAAACTTAGTACATGTGTGAATACATAGACAAAACAGAGTGTCCCTAGTATGCCTCTACTTGACTAGCTCGTTAATCAAAGATGGTTATGTTTCCTGACCATAGACATATGTTGTCATTTGATGAACGGGGTCACATCATTAGAGAATGATGTGATGGACAAGACCCATCCGTTAGCTTAGCATTATGATCGTTGAGTTTTATTGCTATTGCTTTATTCATGACTTATACATATTCCTCTGACTATGAGATTATGCAACTCCCGAATACCGGAGGAACACCTTGTGTGCTATCAAACGTCACAACATAACTGGGTGATTATAAAGATGCTCTACAGGTGTCTCCGAAGGTGTTTGTTGGGTTGGCATAGATCGAGATTAGGATTTGTCACTCCGTGTATCGGAGAGGTATCTCTGGGCCCTCTCGGTAATGCTCATCACTATAAGCCTTGCAAGCAATGTGACTAATGAGTTAGTTGCGGGATGAAGTATTACGAACGAGTAAAGAGACTTGCCGGTAACGAGATTGAACTAGGTATGATGATACCGACGATCGAATCTCGGGCAAGTAACATACCGATGACAAAGGGAACAACGTATGTTGTTATGCGGTTTGACCGATAAAGATCTTCGTAGAATATGTAGGAGCCAATATGAGCATCCAGGTTCCGCTATTGGTTATTGACTGGAGATGTGTCTCGGTCATGTCTACATAGTTCTCAAATCCGTAGGGTCCGCACGCTTAACGTTCGATGACGATTTGTATTATGAGTTATGTGATTTGATGTACCGAAGTTTGTTTGGAGTCCCGGATGAGATCACGGACATTAAGAGGAGTCTCGAAATGGTCGAGAGGTAAAGATTCATATATTGGAAGGTTGCATTCGGACATCAGAATGGGCCATAGGAGGGAGGCTAACCATCCCACAAGGGGCTGGTGCGCCCCCCACAAGGGAGGAGGCCGAATTAGACTTGGGAAGGGGGCGCCACCCCCCTTTCCTTCTCCTACTCCCTCTCCTTCCCCTTTTCCCCCTCCAGTAGAAGGAAAAAAGGGTGGGGTTGAATCCTACTAGGACTGGAGTCCTAGTAGGACTCCCCTCTCCCTGGTGCGCCCCTTGTTGGCCAGCCTCCTCCTCCTCCCCTCCTTTATATACGGGGGCAGGGGGCACCCCAAAGGCACAACAGACAATCTCTTAGCCGTGTGCGGTGCCCCCTCCATAGTTTTACACCTCGGTCATATCGTCATAGTGCTTAGGCGAAGCCCTGCGCCGGTAACTTCATCATCACCGTCACCACGCCGTCGTGCTGACGAAACTCTCCCTCGGCCTCAACTGGATCAAGAGTTCAAGGGACGTCACCGTGCTGAATGTGTGCAGATCGCGGAGGTGCCGTGCGTTCGGTACTTGGATCGGTTGGATCGCGAAGACGTTCGACTACATCAACCGCGTTACTAAACGCTTCCTCTTTCGGTCTACGAGGGTATGTGGACACACTCTCCACGCTCGTTGCTATGCTTCTCCTAGATAGATCTTGCGTGATCGTAGGCAAAATTTTGAAATACTACGTTCCCCAACAGTGGCATCCGAGCCAGGTCTTGCGTGATCGCGAAGATGTTATATGCACGAGTAGAACACAAAGATTTGTTGGCGATAATAGTCATACTGCTTACCAGCATGTCATACTTTGATTCGGCGGTATTGTTGGATGAAGCGGCCCAGACCGACATTACATGACCGCGTTCATGAGACTGGTTCTACCGCCGTGCTTCGCACATAGGTGGCTAGTGGGTGTCTGTTTCTCCAACTTTAGTTGAATCGAGTGTGACTACGCCCGGTCCTTGTTGAAGGTTAAAACATCACACTTGATGAAAAATCGTTGTGGTTTTGATGCGTAGGTAAGAACGGTTCTTACTAAGCTCGTTGCAGCCACATAAAACTTGCAACAACAAAGTAGAGGACGTCTAACTTGTTTTTGCAGGGCTTGTTGTGATGTGATATGGTCAAGACGTGATGATATATAATTTGTTGTATGAGATGATCATGTTTTGTAACAGTTATCGACAACTGGCAGGAGCCATATGGTTGTCGCTTTATTGTATGAAATGCAATTGCCATGTAATTGCTTTACTTTATCACTAAGCGGTAGCGATAGTCGTAGAAGCAATAGTTGGCGAGACGACAATGATGCTTTGATGGAGATCAAGGTGTCAAGCCGGTGACGATGGTGATCATGACGGTGCTTTGGAGATGGAGATCAAAGGCACAAGATGATGATGGCCATATCATATCACTTTTTTTGGTTGCATGTGATGTTTATCTTTTATGCATCTTATTTTGCTTAGTATGGCGGTAGCATTATAAGATGATCTCTCACTAAAATTTCAAGGTATAAGTGTTCTCCCTGAGTATGCACTGTTGCGACAGTTCTTTGTGCTGAGACACCGCATGATGATCGGGTGTTATAAGCTCTACGTTCACATACAACGAGTGCAAGCCAGTTTTGCACACACAGAATACTCGGGTTAAACTTGACGATCCTAGCATATGCAGATATGGCCTCGGAACACTGAGACCGAAAGGTTGAGTGTGAATCATATAGTAGATATGATCAACATAGTGATGTTCACCATTGAAAACTACTCCATCTCACGTGATGATCAGACATGGTTTAGTTGATATGGATCACATGATCACTTAGATGATTAGAGGGATGTCTATCTAAGTGGGAGTTCTTAAGTAATATAATTAACTGAACTTTAATTTATCATGAACTTAGTCCTGATAGTATTTGCATAACTATGTTGTAGATCAATAGCTCGCGATGTAGCTCCCCGTTTATTTTTGATATGTTCCTAGAGAAAAACTATGTTGAAAGATGATAGTAGCAATGATGCGGACTAGGTCCGTGATCTGAGGATTATCCTCATTACTGCACAGAAGAATTATGTCCTTGATGCACCGCTAGGTGACGGACCTATTGCAGGAGCAGATACAGACGTTATGAACGTTTGGCAAGCTCAGTATGATAACTACTTGATAGTTTAGTGCTCCATGCTTTACGGCTTAGAATCGGGACTTCAAAAACGTTTTCAACGCCACAGAGCATATAAGATGTTCCAAGAGCTGTAATTGGTATTTCAGACTCATGCCCGAGTCGAGAGGTATGAGACCTCTGACAAGTACTTTGCCTACAAGATGGAGGAGAATAGCTCAACCAGTGAGCATGTGCTCAGATTGTCTGAGTGCTACAATCACTTGAATCAAGTGGGAGTTAATCTTCCAGATAAAATAGTGATTGACAGAGTTCTCTGGTCACTATCACCAAGTTACTGGAACTTTGTGATGAACTATAATATGCAAGGGATGATGAAAACGATTCCCGAGCTCTTCGTGATGCTGAAATCGACGAAGGTAGAAATCAAGAAAAGCATCAAATGTTGATGGTTGACAAGACCACCATTTTCAAGTAAAAGGGCAAGGGAAAGAAAGGGAACTTCAAGAAGAATGGCAAGAAAGTTGCCACTCCCATGAAGAAGTCCAAAGCTAGACCGAAGCCTGAAACTGAGTGCTTCTACTGCGAAGGAAGTGGTCACTGGAAGCGGAACTGCCCCAAATACTTGGCGGATAAGAAGGATGACAAAGTGAAAAAAGTATATATGATATACATGTTATTGATGTGTACTTTACTAGTGTTCATAGTAGCCCCTGGGTATTTGATACTGGTTCAGTTGCTATGATTAGTAACTCGAAACAGGAGTTACAAAATGAACAAAGACTAGTTGAGGGCAAGGTGACGATGTGTGTTGGAAGTGATTCCAAGGTTGATAAGATCACCATCACACACTCCCTTTACCTTCGGGATTAGTGTTGAACCTAAAATAAATGTTATTTGGTGTTTGCATTGAGCATAATATGATTGGATCATGGTTATTACAATACGGTTATTCATTTAAGACAAAGAATAATTGTTATTCTGTTTACATGAATAAAACCTTCTGTCGTCATACACCCAAGGTGAATGGTTTATTGAATCTCGATCATAGTGATACACATATTCATAATATTGATGCCAAAAGATGCAAAGTTGATAATGATAGTGCAACATATTTGTGGCACTGCCGTTTAGGTCATATTGGTGTAAAGCGCATGAAGAAACTCCATGCTGATGGGCTTTTGGAATCACTTGATTATGAATCACTTGATGCTTGCGAACCATGCCTCATGGGCAAGATGACTAAGACTCCGTTCTCCGGAACAATGGAGCGAGCAACAGATTTGTTGGAAATAATACATACTGATGTATGCGGTCCGATGAGTATTGAGGCTCGCGGTGGGTATCGTTATTTTCTGACCTTCACAGATGATTTGAGCAGATATGGGTATATCTACTTGATGAAACATAAGTCTGAAACATTTGAAAAGTTCAAAGAATTTCAGAGTGAAGTGGAAAATCATCGTAACAAGAAAATAAAGTTTCTACGATCTGATCGCCGAGACGAATATTTGAGTTACGAGTTTGGTCTTCATTTGAAACAATGTGGAATAGTTTCGCAACTCACGCCACCTGGAACACCACATATCCTTTACTCTCTTAATTAACGTCGAGCTAAGTGACTTTGTGTAGCGTAGTAGAATGAAGGCTATGTACGCACCGACACTCTCTTACCCCTAAGCCTCTTCGCTAACTCGCTCGCCTACAAAAATGAGTAGGCGAGGCTAGGCAAACTCAGCCGCTGACTTTGACTGTACTGTAGTAGACTTTCTAGCCTTTTATTTTAGAACCTTCGTAATGGTGTGTCCGAACGACATAACCGTACTTTATTAGATATGGTGCAATCTATGATGTCTCTTACCATATTATCACTATCGTTTCGGGGTTATGCATTAGAGACAGCTGCATTCATGTTAAATAGGGCACCATCTAAATCCGTTGAGACGACACCTTATGAACTGTGGTTTGGCAAGAAACCTAAGCTGTCGTTTCTTAAAGTTTGGGGCTGCGATGCTTATGTGAAAAAGCTTCAACCTGATAAGCTCAAACCCAAATCGGAGAAATGCGTCTTCATAGGATACCCAAAGGAGACTATTGGGTACACCTTCTATCACAGATCCGAAAGCAAGATATTTGTTGCTTAGAATTGATCCTTTCTAGAGAAGGAGTTTCTCTCGAAAGAAGTGAGTGGGAGGAAAGTAGAACTTGATGAGGTAATTGTACCTTCTCTCGAGTTGGAAAGTAGTTCATCACATAAATCAGTTCCGGTGATGCCTACACCAATTAGTGAGGAAGCTAATGATAATGATCATGAAACTTCAGATCAAGTTACTACCAAACCTCGTAGGTCAACCAGAGTAAGGTCCACACCAGAGTGGTACGGCAATCCTGTTCTGGAGGTCATGTTACTTGACCATGACGAACCTACGAACTATGAGGAAGCGATGATGAGCCCATATTCCGATAAATGGCTTGAGGCCATGAAATCTGAGATAGGATCCATGTATGAGAACAAAGTGTGGACTTTGGTGGACTTGCCCGATGATCGACAAGCCATTAAGAATAAATGGATCTTCAAGAGGAAGACGGACGCTGATGGTAGTGTTACTATCTACAAAGCTCGACTTGTTGCAAAAGGTTTTCGACAAGTTCAAGGTGTTGACTATGATGAGATTTTCTCACTCGTAGCGATGCTTAAGTCTGTCCGAATCATGTTAGCAATTGCCGCATTTTATGAAATCTGGAAAATGGATATCAAAACTGCATTCCTTAATGGATTTATTAAAGAAGAGTTGTATATGATGCAACCAGAAGGTTTTGTCAATCCTAAAGGTGCTAACAAAGTGTGCAAGCTCCAGCGATCCATCTATGGACTGGTGCAAGCATCTCGGAGTTGGAATATATGCTTTGATAAGGTGATCAAAGCATATGGTTTTATGCAGACTTGCGGTGAAGCCTGTATTTACAAGAAAGTGAGTTGGAGCACTACAACCTTTCTGATAAGTATATGTGAATGACATATTGTTGATCGGAAATGATGTAGAATTTTCTAGAAAGCATAAAGGAGTGTTTGAAAGGATCTTTTTTAAAGAAAGACATCAGTGAAGCTGCTTACATATTGGGCATCAAGATCTATAGAGATAGATCAAGACGCTTGATAAGTTTTTTCAATGAGTACATACCTTGACAAGTTTTTTAAAGTAGTTCAAAATGGAACAGTCAAAGAAGGAGTTCTAGCCTGTATTGCAAGGTGTAAAGTTGAGTAAGACTCAAAACACGACCACGGCAGAAAATAGAAAAAGAATGAAAGTCATTCCCTATGCCTCAGTCATAGGTTATATAAAGTATGCTATGCTGTGTATCAAACCTATTGTGTACCTTGCCATGAGTTTGGCAAGGGGGTACGATATTGATCTAGGAGTGGATCACTTGACAGCGGTCAAAATTATCCTTAGAAGACTAAGGAGATATTTCTCGGTTATGGAGGTGATAAAGAGTTCGTCGTAAAGAGTTACGCCGATGCAAGCTTTTACACCGATCCAGATGACTCTGAGTCTCAGTCTGGATACATATTGAAAGTGGGAGCATTTAGCTAGAGTAGCTCCATGCAGAGCATTGTAGACATAGAAATTTGCAAAATACATACGGATCTGAATGTGGCAGACACATTGACTAAACCTCTCTCACAAGCAAAACATGATCACACCTTAGTACTCTTTGGGTGTTAATTACATGGTGATGTGAACTAGATTATTGACTCTAGTAAACACTTTGGGTATTTATCACATGGCAATGTGAACTATAGAATGTTAAATCACATGACGATATGAACTATTGGTGTTAAATCACATGGCGATGTGAACTAGATTATTGACTCTAGTGCAAGTGGGAGACTGAAGGAAATATGCCCTAGAGGCAATAATAAAGTTGTTATTTATATTTCCTTATATCATGATAAATGTTCATTATTCATGCTAGAATTGTATTAACCAGAAACTTAGTACATGTGTGAATACATAGACAAAACAGAGTGTCCCTAGTATGCCTCTACTTGACTAGCTCGTTAGTCAAAGATGGTTATGTTTCCTGACCATAGACATGTGTTGTCATTTGATGAACGAGATCACATCATTAGAGAATGATGTGATGGACAAGACCCATCCGTTAGCTTAGCATTATGATCGTTGAGTTTTATTGTTATTGCTTTCTTCATGACTTATACATGTTCCTCTGACTATGAGATTATGCAACTCCCGAATACCGGAGGAACACCTCGTGTGCTATCAAACGTCACAACGTAACTGGGTGATTATAAAGATGCTCTACAGGTGTCTCCGAAGGTGTTTGTTGGGTTGGCATAGATCGAGATTAGGATTTGTCACTCCGTGTATCGGAGAGGTATCTCTGGGCCCTCTCGGTAATGCTCATCACTATAAGCCTTGCAAGCAATGTGACTAATGAGTTAGTTGCGGGATGAAGTATTACGGAATGAGTAAAGAGACTTGCTGGTAATGAGATTGAACTAGGTATGATGATACCGACGATCGAATCTCGGGCAAGTAACATACCGATGACAAAGGGAACAACATATATTGTTATGCGGTTTGACCGATAAAGATCTTCGTAGAATATGTAGGAGCCAATATGAGCATCCAGGTTCTGCTATTGGTTATTGACCGGAGATGTGTCTCGGTCATGTCTACATAGTTCTCGAACCCGTAGGGCCCGCACGGTTAACGTTCGATGACGATTTGTATTATGGGTTATGTGATTTGATGTACCGAAGTTTGTTCAGAGTCCCGGATGAGATCACGGACATTAAGAGGAGTCACAAAATGGTTGAGAGGTAAAGATTCATATATTGGAAGGTTGCATTCGGACATCGGAATGGTTCCGAGTGATTCGGGCATTTTTGCGGAGTACCGGGAGGTTACCGGAACCCCCCCGGGGAAAGATATGGGCCTTATGGGCCATAGGAGGGAGGCTAACTAGCCCACAAGGGGCTGGTGCGCCCCCCCACAAGGAAGGAGGCCGAATTAGACTTGGGAAGGGGGCGCCACCCCCCTTTCCTTCTCCTACTCCCTCTCCTTCCCCTTTCCCCCCTCCGCTAGAAGGAAAAAAGGGTGGGGCCGAATCCTACTAGGACTGGAGTCCTAGTAGGACTCCCCTCTCCCTGGTGCGCCCCTTGTTGGCCGGCCTCCTCCTCCCCTCCTTTATATACAGGGGCAGGGGCACCCCAAAGGCACAACAGACAATCTCTTAGCCGTGCGCGGTGCCCCCCTCCACAGTTTTACACCTCGGTCATATCGTCATAGTGCTTAGGCGAAGCCCTGCGCCGGTAACTTCATCATCACCGTCACCACGTCGTCGTGCTGACGAAACTCTCCCTCGGCCTCAACTGGATCAACAGTTCGAGGGACGTCACCGAGCTGAACGTGTGCAGATCGCTGATACGTCTCCAACGTATCTACTTTTCCAAACACTTTTGCCCTTGTTTTGGACTCTAACTTGCATGATTTGAATGGAACTAACCCGGACTGACGCTGTTTTCAGCAGAATTTCCATGGTGTTATTTTTTGCAGAAACAAAAGTTCTCGGAATGACCTGAAACTTCACGGAGATTATTTTTGGAAATAATAAAAAATACTGGCGAAAGAATCAAGGCCAGGGGGCCCACACCCTGTCCACGAGGGTGGGGGCGCGCCTACCCCCTGGACGCGCCCCCCTGCCTCGTGGGCCCCCTGGAGATCCACCGACCTCAACTCCAACTCTATATATTCACGTTCAGGGAGAAAAAAATCAGAGAGAAGGATTCATCGCGTTTTACGATACCCTAATCTCTCTCGGGAGGGCTGATCTGGAGTCCGTTCGGGGCTCCGGAGAGGGGAATCCGTCGCCGTCGTAATCATCAACCATCCTCCATCACCAATTTCATGATGCTCACCGCCGTGCATGAGTAATTCCATTGTAGGCTTGCTGGACGGTGATGGGTTGGATGAGATTTATCATGTAATCGAGTTAGTTTTGTTAGGGTTTGATCCCTAGTATCCACTATGTTCTGAGATTGATGTTACCATGACTTTGCTATGCTTAATGCTTGTCACTAGGGCCCGAGTGCCATGATTTCAGATCTGAACCTATTATGTTTCCATGAATATATGTGAGTTCTTAATCCTATCTTGCAAGTCTATAGTCACCTACTATGTGTTATGATCCGGCAACCCCGAAGTGACAATAATCGGGACCACTCCCGGTGATGACCATAGTTTGAGGAGTTCATGTATTCACTATGTGTTAATGCTTTGGTCCCGTACTCTATTAAAAGGAGGCCTTAATATCCCTTAGTTTCCAATAGGACCCCGCTGCCACGGGAGGGTAGGACAAAAGATGTCATGCAAGTTCTTTTCCATAAGCACGTATGACTATATTCGGAATACATGGCTACATTACATTGATGAATTGGAGCTAGTTCTGTGTCACCCTATGTTATAACTGTTGCATGAATAATCGCATCCGGCATAATTCTCCATCACCGATCCAATGCCTCCGAGCTTTTCACATATTGTTCTTCGCTTATTTATTTTACCGTTGCCACTGTTACAATCACTACAATACCATCACTGTTACTTTTGCCACCGTTACCGTTACTTCCATACTACTTTGCTGTAGATATTAAGTTATCCAGGTGTGGTTGAATTGACAACTCAACTTCTAATACTTGAGAATATTCTTTGGCTCCCCTTGTGTCGAATCAATAAATTTGGGTTGAATACTCTACCCTCGAAAACTGTTGCGATCCCCTATACTTGTGGGTTATCAAGACTATTTTCTGGCGATGTTGCCGGGGAGCATAGCTCTATTCTTTGAGTCACTTGGGATTTATATCTGCTAGTCACTATGAGGAACTTGAAAGACGAGAAAACTAAAATTTATCCCTCAACTACGAGGGGAGGTAAGGAACTGCCATCTAGCTCTGCACTTGATTCACCTTATGTTTTGAGTAAGCCTGCGACACCTAAACCTACTTCTGCTATTAATTCTTATATGTCGCATGTTATTGATGATGCCACTTCTGCTATGCATGATACTTATGATGAACTACTTCTATGCTGGATACTACTGTGCCACTTGGTGAATTTCTTGATGAACAACTTGCTAGGGCTAGAGAGAATGAAATTATTGAAACTGATAATATTGATGAAAGTGATGATGAAGATTCTCCCCCTAGATATGAATTGCCTGTTGTGCCTGAGGGTTATGTTATGGATGAAGAAACTGCTAGAGTCTTTCTTGCTTGCAGTGGTAGAAGTGATCTTAAGAAGTTATTAGTTAAGCTGAAAGAAAAATCTCTGAATGCTAGAATGAAATATGACCCTGCTTATGCTACTTCACCTATCTTTGTTACTGATAAGGATTATGATTTCTCTGTTGATCCTGATATAATTACTTTGGTTGAATCTGATCCTTTTTATGGCTATGAATCTGAAACTGTTGTGGCACATCTTACTAAATTAAATGATATAGCCACCCTATTCACTAATGATGAGAAAACTCGCTACTATTATATCCTTAAAATATTTCCGTTCTCATTAAAGGGTGATGCTAAAATATGGTTTAATTCTCTTGATCCTGGTTGTGTGCGTAGTCCCCAGGATATGATTTATTACTTCTATGCTAAATATTTCCCTGCTCATAAGAAACAAGCTGCTTAAGGGATATATATATATAATTTTGTGCAAATTGAAGAAGAGAGTCTCCCACAAGCTTGGGGGAGGCTTCTCCAATTACTTAATGTTTTGACTGATCATCCTCTTAAGAAAAATGAAATACTTGATATCTTTTATAATGGACTAACCGATGCTTCCAGAGACCACCTGGATAGTTGTGCTGGTTGTGTTTTCAGGGAAAGAACTGTTGATCAAGCTGAAATTCTATTGAATAATATGTTGACTAATGAAAATAATTGGACACTTCCTGAACCAACTCCTAAGCCAACTCCGAAGAAAAGGGGTATTCTATTTCTCAGTCCTGAATATATGCAAGAGGCAAAGAAATCTATGAAGGAAAAAGGTATTAAAGCTAAAGATGTTAAGAATTTACCTCCTGTTGAAGAAATACATGGTCTTAATTTAGCGCCTGTCGAAGAAATACATGGTCTTGATAACCCGACACAGGTAGTAAAGGTAAATTCTCTCTACAGATATGATAAAGCTGAAATTCCTCCTACTAAGTTTGCTAGCGAATGTTTGGATGAGTTTGATAACTTTATGGTTAAGCAAGAAAACTTCAATGCTTATTTTGGTAGAGAATTAAAATGCAATGCTTATATGATTGAACACTTGGGTGATTATATGTCTAGAGTTAAAGGTGAACTTAAACTCATTAGTAAACATGCTTCTATGGTTACCACTCAAGTAGAACAAGTACTTAAAGCTCAGAATGATTTGCTCAATGAATTGAATAGTAAGAATAATGACTTTGTTGTTAGAGTTGCAACTAGAGGGGGTAAAGTGACTCAGGAACCTTTGTTTCCTGAGGGCCACCCTAAGAGAATTGAGTAGGATTCTCAAAGAAATAATGTTGATGCACCTAGTCCTTCTAAGAAGAAGAAAAAGAAAAATGATAGGACTTTGCATGCTTCTAGTGAACCTGTTGTTGACACACCTGAGAATCCCAATGATATTTCTATTTCTGATGCTGAAACATAATCTGGTAATGAACGTGAACCTAGTGATAATGTTAATGATGATGCTCCACCTAGCAATAATAATGATGTAGAGATTGAACCTGCTGTTGATCTTGATAACCCACAATCAAAGAATCAACGTTTTGATAAGAGAGACTTTGTTGGTAGGAAGCACGGTAAAGAAAGAGGACCTTGGGTTCAGAAACCCATGCCTTTTCCTCCCAAACCATGCAAGAAAAAGGATGATGAGGATTTTGAGCGCTTTGCTGAAATGATTAGACCTATCTTTTTGCGTATGCGTTTGACTGATATGCTCAAAATGAATCCTTATGCTAAGTATATGAAAGAAATTGTTACTAATAAAAGAAAGATACCAGAAGCTGAAATTTCCACCATGCTTGCTAATTATACTTTTAAAGGTGGAATACCTAAGAAACTAGGAGATCCAGGAGTACCCACTATACCATGCTCCATTAAAAGAAACTATGTTAAAACTGCTTTATGTGATCTTGGAGCCGGTGTTAGTGTTATGCCTCTCTCTTTATATCGTAGACTTGATTTGAATAAGTTGACACCTACTAAAATAACTTTGCAAATGGTCGGTAAATCAACTGCTATACCTGTCGGTATTTGTGAGGATGTGCGTGTTGTGGTTGCAAACGTTACTATTTTAACGAACTTTGTTATTCTTGATATTCCTGAGGATGATAGTATGTCTATTATTTTTGGAAGACCCTTTTTGAATACTGCAGGGGCTGTTATTGATTGCAACAAAGGAAATGTCACTTTTCATGTTAATGGCAATGAACATACGGTACACTTTCCGAGGAAACAACCTCAAGTTCATAGTATAAACTCTATTGGAAAAATTCCATCGATTATTTTTGGAGGTTTTGAATTTCCTCTTCCTACTGTCAAGAAGAAATATGATATTCTTATTATTGGGGACATGCATATCCCCGTTGAGGTAACCTAGTGCTATTCGAAAATTCTTTGGTTTCATGCAATTCGGAATGAGTTTGTTAACAAGACTTGATCAACCTTGTTAGTGGATTCCTTTTGATGAGCATGAGATGGATGGAGTTAGAAAGCACAACTCTCTGTACCCTCCTTTTACTTTTTGTTATTTAGAATAAATAAAGTAAAAATAGTATTTTCTGTCAGTTTTCTAAATTATCCGTGCAATAAAAAAATACCCCGAAAATAAAAGTTCTCCAAATGCCCCGAAATTGAAATATGATTTTTTTCTAGAATATTTGAGAATATATGGCACTGAGAACACATCAGGGGGAGCTGGCACCTGGCCACAAGGGTCAAGGGCGCGCCCCCTGCCTCGTGGGCCCATGGTGGCTCCCCTGTGAGGGAGTCCTGGATTAGGGGGTCTCGGACAGCCGGACTATATGCTTTGGCCGGACTGTTGGACTATGAAGATACAAGATTGAAGACTTCGTCACGTGTCCGGATGGGACTCTCCTTGGCGTGGAAGGCAAGCTTGGCAATACGGATATCTAGATCTCCTCCCTTGTAACCGACTCTGTGTAACCCTAGCCTCCTCCGATGTCTATATAAACCGGAGGGTTTAGTCCGTAGGACAACAACAATCATACCATAGGCTAGCTTCTAGGGTTTAGCCTCTACGATCTCGTGGTAGATCAACTCTTGTAATACTCATATCATCAAGATCAATCAAGTAGGAAGTAGGGTATTACCTCCATCGAGAGGGCCCGAACCTGGGTAAACATCGTGTCCCCCGCCTCCTGTTACCATCCGCCTTAGATGCACAGTTCGGGACCCCCTACCCGAGATCCACCGGTTTTGACACCGACATTGGTGCTTTCATTGAGAGTTCCACTGTGCCATCATCATAAGGCTGGATGGCTCGTCTTGTTGTCAAGGACAACATCACCTCTGGAGGAGCCCTGGCTGTAGGCCAAACTCTCCCACTAGGCGGCTTCGTCATGACCGCCCGTTCGGCCGCTGCGTCGACGATGACTTCTCGGGTCATCAAAAACAGTCTCCACGTCGGCTCGGAATTCGCCGAGCAGATGGATCCAATGGAGCTCTCTTCTTTGAACGAGCTCTTGGATCGCATCGCCGCCTTGGGAGTCGCTACGGACTATGATCGGATCGGGCTTAAACCCGACCAAAGGGAGATTAACTCTCCGCCGATCACCCATCAGATAGCGGTGGTGGAGGAGCAACGCAGTGATTCTTCCTCTATCTTGAGGACAAGCTATGTCCGGATTCCCGAGCTCTCTAAGCCGGATACCCGTCTACGGGAGGACATGGCCCAAGCTCTGAACCTAGAATCAGACAGCGGGCCAGACCTATTGGGCAACAAACCGGAGCCCGAACTTTCAAGATCGGAAACTCCGCCGCTCCTGGGTCTCAGATCGGGTCAGGGTTCGGACCTAAATCTACCCACCCACCCAGATATAAGTGATCTTTCCCACATTAGACAAGAGCCCCAAGAAACAGTACATCACTATTGGGCCAGATTCCTCCTTGTAATGAGCAAGGTCAAGGACTGTCACGAGGAAGACGCAATTTCATTCTTTTGCAAAAATTGCACGGACAAGGGAATCCTCAACGCCATAAGTCGCCGTGACATAGCACACTTCGCTGACTTGGCGGCCATAGTACAGAAGTACTGTGCGATGGAAAGCGCCTGGAAAACCCAAACAAAATTCTGGGATCCTCCGGCTCTCACTAAACCCCCCGTCCGAATTAAAAGGGTGTACTCTCATAAGTCACCCGATCCAATTACAAAGAAACAAAAGCCCACTACAGGGTGTGGAACCGTATTGGAGGGATGGCTCAACTGGCCATGCAAAATTCACAGTACAGCGGATACCATACCAACACACAGACTTAGAGCATGTTGGGTACTCCGGCAGGTGGCCCAGAGCGGTGAGGATATCCTCATCAACAATACCGCAGAGCACCATCCCGTGGAGAACAACAATACAGTATTGACAGTCTTCGAGACCTTCGCCTCAAATAATAGGCGTAAGCGAGCACTCCGCAGCCTTGCCGAAGTCTGCCACGTAGCAGCAATAAATCCATGGAGCGATACGGCTATCACCTTCAATGCCAGTGACGAACCTAAATTCCGAACAGCCCGAGCACCAGCCGCCTTGGTCCTTAGTCCAATTGTGGACGGCTTCCGGCTTACTAAAGTGCTCATGGACGGCGGCAGCGGATTAAACCTCATCTATGAGGAGACTCTTCGAAAAATGGAAATAGACAGAAGCCGCATTGAGCAAAGCAGCACGACCTTCAGAGGAATCATCCCTAGTCGGGAGGCACGATGTGCTGGCAAAATCACACTAGATGTGGTATTCGGCACGCCGGAGAATTATAGGTCCGAAGAAATCACATTCCAAGTGGCCCCGTTCAATAGCGGATACCACGCCCTTCTAGGGCGGGAGGCATTCACGATCTTCCAAGCTATACCCCATTACGGGTACATGAAGCTCAAAATGCCCGGGCCCAATGGAATCATCACTCTAGCTAGTGATCCGGACATAGCACTCCGCGCCGAAAATAAAACAGCCGCACTGGCCCTCGAGGCGTTATCCGAAGCCCTCGCGGCCGAGGAATTAACTGCGCTGCGCTCCACAGTGGACAGGGACGACGTGATACTCGACAAAAGATCCAAGTCCACCTCTTTTAAACCAGCGGATGAAATAGTCAAATTCCAAGTCCATCCAACGGACCCTACAAAAACAGCATCCATCGGGGCACAGTTAAACCCCACAGTAGACGCCGCACTACGGGAGTTCTTGCGCGAGAATTGGGACATCTTCGCCTGGCATCCTTCAGACATGCCAGGAATCCCACGCAGGCTGGCCGAGCATAGCCTTAACATCCTAAAGGGATTCAAGCCGGTCAAGCAAACTCTTCGGCGCTTCTCTGAGCCTAAGCGACAAGCCATGGGAGAGGAGCTAGCCAAGTTACTGGAGGCCGGATTCATTCGAGAAATAAAACATCCGGACTGGCTAGCAAACCTGGTGATGGTACCAAAGAAGGACAAATCCTGGCGCCTATGCGTCGACTTCAAGGACCTTAATAAGGCTTGCCCAAAGGATCCCTTCCCCCTCCCTCGCATCGATCAAATTATCGACGCTACCGCAGGACACGACTCATTGTGTTTCCTCGACGCATACTCCGGATACCATCAAATTAAGATGGCGGAGTCCGATCAAGCCGCAACGGCATTTATCACTCCATACGGCCCCTTCTGTTTTAACACCATGCCTTTCGGGCTCAAAAACGCCGGTGCAACCTATCAACGCATGATTCAGACATGCTTGGAGACACAGATTGGCAAAACAGTGGAGGCATACGTAGACGATGTGGTCATTAAAACCAGACACGTCGAATCCTTAATAGACGACTTGAGGCTCACGTTCGACAATCTCCGAACATACGACATTAAGCTCAACCCGGAAAAATGCGTCTTCGGCGTGCCCGCCGGAAAGCTCTTAGGCTTCATCGTCTCCAACAGAGGAATCGAAGCAAATCCGGCTAAAATCCGAGCTCTGTCACAGTTGGCCATCCCAACAGACCTCAAGCAAATCCAGAAACTAACTGGATGCGTGGCTGCCTTAAGCCGCTTCATCTCCCGATTAGGAGAAAAGGCACTGCCTCTTTATCGCCTTCTGCGACGCACCGAACACTTCGAGTGGACGGATGCGGCCACGGCCGGATTAGAAGAAATAAAAGCCGTTTTGGCCACAAACCCAATCTTGGCCGCACCTAACGTCGGCGAACCAATGCTGCTATATATAGCGGCAACACACCAAGTTGTAAGCGCAGTGCTCGTCGTCGAACGAGAGATGGACGGACATAAGTTCCCGCTTCAAAAGCCGGTATACTATGTATCCACTGTCCTCACTCCATGCAAATCACGGTACCCACATTATCAAAAGATAGCATATGCGGTCTTCATGGCATCCCGGAAACTACGACACTACTTTCAAGAGTGTTCAATTACGGTGGCCTCTGAAGTGCCACTCAACGACATAATAAACAACCGCGAGGCCACGGGCCGGATTGCTAAATGGGCTATTGAGCTCCTCCCGTTCGACATAATATACAAACCACGGCGAGCCATTAAGTCACAAGTACTGGCTGATTTCGTCGCCGAATGGACAGAAGCCGAACTCCCTAAAGAGTACGGCGCGTACTCCAATTGGATTATGCACTTTGACGGCTCTAAAATGCTGGCTGGTCTGGGGGCTGGCGTCGTCCTGACGTCCCCCACCGGAGATACAGTCCAATACGTACTCCAAATACTATACACAGACTCCAACAACGCGGCAGAATATGAGGCCCTGTTACATGGTCTCCGGATGGCAGTCTCCATGGGCATTCAACGCCTGGAGGTGCGTGGGGACTCGAACCTCGCAATATCTCAAATAAATGGAGACTTCGACGCCAAGGATCCAAAAATGGCGGCTTATCGCAACGCCGTCCTCAAAATGTCAGCTCGGTTCGAGGGGCTTGAATTCCACCATGTGGCCCGGGAAAACAATCAGGCGGCGGATATCCTCGCCCGCATCGGCGCTAAGCGCGACCCTGTCCCACCTAATATCTTCTTGGAAAGGCTGTTTAAGCCATCCGTGGTATGGGAAGGGGAGACCGGTAACAATAGTCCGGACCCGGCCACAACAACAGATACCGAACACTCTGACATAATCGGAGGCTCTGCCACCGAAATAACACCTTCCGCCCACGTAATAATGGCTGTCATCGCCCCGTGGACAGAACCATTCCTGGCCTACCTAACTAGGCAGGAACTACCCGAGGACCCAAACGAGGCGCGCTGCATTGTGCGGCGGTCTAAAGCCTACAAGGTCCACGAGGGAGAGCTTTATAAGAAAAGCGCTACCGGAGTCCTTCAAAGGTGCATCTCCGAAGAGGAAGGGCGGCAACTTTTGGCAGAAATTCATGCTGGACTTGGCGGCCACCACGCCGCAGCTCGGGCCCTTGTAAGCAAGGCCTTCCGTACAGGTTTCTACTGGCCGACGGCCCGAGCAGACGCACAGGACCTCGTTCAACGTTGCGTCGGTTGCCAGCTTTTTGCAAACCAAAGCCATATGCCGCCTACCGCTCTCCAAACAATCCCCATTACTTGGCCCTTTGCGGTCTGGGGGCTTGATATGGTCGGACCCCTCAAAGGGGGAAGCCATAAGAAAAAATACTTATTGGTCATGGTGGATAAATTCACCAAATGGATAGAAGCCAAACCAGTTAAAACGGCCGAATCCGGACCAGTGATAGACTTCATATCCGGGGTTGTACACCGTTATGGCGTCCCCCACAGCATCATCACCGATAACGGCTCGAACTTTACAGCCGACGAGGTAAAACTTTGGTGCAGCAACATGGGCATCAAGCTCGATTATGCTTCTGTCTATCACCCGCAAACTAACGGTCAAGTCGAACGAGCAAACGGTCTTATCATGAGCGGCATTAAACCCAGATTAGTGCGATCCTTGAAGGAATCCGATACGCACTGGGTAGAGGAGCTCGACTCCGTACTATGGGGGCTGCGGACCACGCCGAATCGCACTACCGGATACACACCGTTTTTTATGGTGTACGGCGCAGAGGCGGTACTGCCCTGCGACATAATTCATGACTCACCTCGAGTGCGCATGTATGAAGAGAAAGAAGCCGAGCTTGATCGGCAGGACAGTTTGGATGCCCTGGAGGAGGAGCGTGACGTGGCAAAAGCCCGTTCCGCATTCTATCAGCAACAGGCTCAAAGGTATCAAAGCAGAGAAGTACGGGCCAAAACTTATAATGTTGGCGAACTCGTTCTACGCCTACCGGAGAAGAAAAAGAACAAGCTCAAGCCCAAATGGGAAGGTCCCTTCGTTATCGACCAAGTTCTGACCGGTGGAGCGTACCGTCTGCGGGATGCATCGGACAATCGACTCGAGCCAAACCCATGGAACGCAGCCAGACTCCGAAGGTTCTACGCCTAGTGCCGGACTTGGTGTTCGTCTCCTTACGTCTGTCAATTTTTTATATATGCGTTATCTGTCTTTTCTTTCTTTCTTCCCCTTTTTTCTTCAAGGCCTTAAAAGTCTAAAATGTGTCTTGACTACACAATCTTGACGCGCTGGCTGCGCTCATGATACCTGGGGGCTTCTTATACAGAAGCATAATATTGCTAAGTTCGGGGCTCTAGGCCCCAAACATGTGTTACTTTTCACATATACCTTTTTTCGCCATTATATGCATCGATATGACTTCAGTTTTGGCCAAGCTGGGTTGCCTGGCTCTTGTGTTTATGCCCTACGTTCTCGTTAATTCGGCTAGGGCATAAGGGGAGCACCTCTGCGATTGTTACTGCCGGGTCAGCCGGATGTGTACCTCAGACTGGGTGAAGCCGAAAGCTAGCATTCTTAAGGGAATATTCGGTCGGTGAACAAAAGACGATTTCTATGTATTGTACTACATGCCCCCAGCAGTTTATATCCTGCGTCTCTTTTCGCAGTCCGGACATGCACATTAATGCATGCGTACCCAGGGAAAGGAACCCTTAACGGAACTATTCTCCCTGGAAGATGTTTCTTACTATCCATGTAATATAACATAGCTAGTTGGGTACTTGTCTGTTCACGCACTTATGACCCCTATGCCTGGTTTCCACGCATATCCCGGTTTTTACATAACTGAGCGGGTATTCGGATACACTCCGGACTGTCGGGTCCAGAGGTTGAAGCGAAAGGGTCCGCCATGACAAATGATTTACAATCCGGCTAGGGACAATATATGTCACTTGAAGTACACAGTCACTTAGACTGACTAAATTCTTCTTCTATACCATCCAACAGGCTGTCTAGCCTACAGTCCCGTTGAGAATACTTTGCGGCTAATTCTACCTGGTCATAAACCAAACTGACGGGGATCTCTTTCCCGTCAGGCCCCACAGGTCCGACCTCGGCCATGTGGTTCGGGTCAGCCTTGGTATATCGCGTCTTCACCATGGCCCAGGCATCCCTTGCACCTTGTCGGCAGGCTGATATCTTCCATAATCGGAAGCGCCGCCGCGCTCCCTTGAGCTTTTGTACAAGCTCTCTCATGCCTCCTGGCAGGGAGGCAGACGGCCACAAGGCCTGGGCAATGCCCTGCATCACCTGCCGCACTTGTTCGTGCAGTTGTGAGAGCTCTGGTAGAAGATCGCCCGTAGACCCGGGCATCTCCTCCGTGGGATGACCCGTCAGCATACCTACAGATATAACTCTGTCAGCCGGTTTCTTCGCCGAACTCTATAAAAGTTCGTTCAAGCACTTACTGAAAATGCCGCGTCGAAGCCTCTTATTCTCCTTTACGGAGTTAGCAAGCTAGGCCCAAACATCTTTCAGTTCAACGCTCAGCCAGGTATTGGCGTCTTGGAGATCGTTTTTCTCCCGCCTAACTTGCGTAAGCACGCGCTCACCAGCCTTTAGCTGTCGTTAGCATGTTGCTCATCCGGATTCACTCCGGGACCATCTGCATAATCTATTGTTAGATTTGCACGCATGCCGCATACTACCTGGTACATGACATTCTTTGCAATGAAAACAAGTGTTACCAAATGGGGCCTTCTCGGACTCCTTCACCGCGGCAACTGCGGCCTGAAGCTGGGCTTTGCACTCCTCCAGCTCTAGAGACAACTGGGTATTCTTCTCCATAAGAACCTATGCAAACAATGATCCTTAAATTAGGTGTGCCAACTGTTTCAAGTCTCAGGGGCTACTGATATACATAATTATTAGATTTCCTTACCCATATGTCTTTTACATACTGGTCCGTGGCTCTGGCAAGACCATTTTGAGTAGCTCGGATGTACGTGTCTCCTGAGTTGAAGGCATCGAACGCCTCTTGGGAGAAACAAGCGTCACGGAGTACGTCCCGGCGACTCCTGTGATTCATGGCACTCTCCACTTCGGAATTTGTAGCGGATAGCCTATCCGCATCCTCTGTAGGAGGAACATCCGGCGTTGGCCCCATGTTAGCGTCCGCCTCTATGTCCGGCTCTGGAGCCCGACTAGTGGAGGCGTGACCGGCAACCTCTCCGGATATAGTCCGGCGAGCGTTTTTCCTACTAGGAAACATGGGCGTTATTATATTTTAAAAGACGACCACCACAGAGCGGGGTTCTCTTTCGTACCTCTGCGACGGCGTCTCATTCCTGACCGCCTTCCTTTTAAGCCTACCCGGCTTCGGTGCCCCTTGTTGGGGAGTCACTGCGGGTTCGGCATGGCGTCCCGAGGGCCTTCCCTATAAGACACCATATGTGTGCGGTAGGTGAAGTGCAGAAAAAGGGATCCTTCTTGGAAGTTAGGGCTCCGGTTTTACTTACATGCGATGCGGGGAGGAGTCCAGGATAATCGGCTATGATGGCCACCAAGATACCGTCACAGCTCAACTGATAGAACATTCTGTCGATGAGCTCCACAAATGTGTCCGGATCTTCTTCGAGTCCGGGGTCGAGGGCCCGGTCAGGGTCCTCTGGTTGTGGAGACGGGCTGTGGACCTCCCTCACAGCTTTTCGCAGTTCCTGCTATGAAATAGCAAGGTAAATACTTATGACAAAGAATGCAGAAAGGATTGGAGTGGAAAGTAGCAGCTCACCCAGCTTGGGGGTTGTACATGGAGAATCCATCCCGTGGCTTAATACAGACGAACTCCTCTTCTTCTCCTTTATACAAATCAGACAGTATCTTCGCTAGGGCAGCGACGGAGTCCGGACCTTTACGACCGCAGCGGGTGGCATCGTCTTCTCCATTGAAGTGCCACATGGGTTGTCCCCGATATTGAAGTGGCTGCACCCCCCGCATTATACATATGGACATAACCTCGGTTATTGTCAATCCTGATTTGGCCAGCATCTCTATCCAGCCCATTAGGTAAAGGACTTCTCTGTTATCTTCCTCCTGGGGGCTCTGAGGGCGCCAGCTGCGGCGTTTCTTCAAAGGGGCATTATCGAACTTAGGAAGGCCCATCCGAATAGGATCTGGAAGGGGGACGTCCTCCATATAAAACCACTCCGAAGGCCAGTCTTCGGACGTCTTCTTCGGGGTACCGGACAGGTATCCGGTCCCGGCGATGCGCCATATTTCGGCTCCGCCCACTTGATATATTGACCCCTTCTGTGTACGAGGCACGAGGCAGAATAGCCTCTGCCATAGCTCGAAATGAGCTTCGCAGCCCAGAAACAGCTCGCAAAGGGCGACGTAGTCAGCGATGTGTAATATGGAAGCGGGGGTAAAGTTATGCAACTGGAGGCCGTAGAACTCCAGGAGCCCGCAGAGGAACGGATGGATTGGAAATCCAAGCCCCCTTAATAAGTAAGGGACAAGGCATACCCGCTCCCCCTGGATGGGTTAGGGAAGCTCTCCGCTTGCTCCCCGCCATTGTAGGTAGCGAGCCCAGCTCGAACGGGGACCATATACGCTGGAGGGAGAAATCCCTGGGTCTGTAACTCTACTAATTGGCTGTGAGGGACGGAACACTTCTTCCAATCGCCGGGCTTAGGGCTATGGGAGCGAGAGGAGGAGCTCCGATGGTCGGCCATGTTGGAATGGATTTTTTCAGGCGCGCTCCGATGGATACTCGCTGTGGGAGGATGGTGTGATCTGGATCTAAGAATCCCCGTCTCTTTAATAGACGGTTTACTCACATGGCTAAGGTGGCAAATGTAAAAATGCCTTGGCTTCTCGCATTCGCTCGACATGTGGAAGATAGCCATTAGTAGGCGTGGAAGCCAAGGAGTGCAACATTTATGGGAAGCCGGACACTACTCAACAGGTACTCAGAATTTGGAGAAGAACCCGCCTTGCAATGCCGAAGACAATCTGCGCGCCGGACTCATAGTCATTGAAGTCTGGTTCGGGGGCTACTGAGGGAGTCCTGAATTAGGGGGTCCTTGGACAGCCGGACTATATGCTTTGGCCGGACTGTTGGACTATGAAGATACAAGATTGAAGACTTCGTCCCGTGTCCGGATGGGACTCTCCTTGGCGTGGAAGGCAAGCTTGGCAATACGGATATGTAGATCTCCTCCCTTGTAACCGACTCTGTGTAACCCTAGCCTCCTCCGGTGTCTATATAAACCGGAGGGTTTAGTCCGTAGGACAACAACAATCATACCATAGGCTAGCTTCTAGGGTTTAGCCTCTACGATCTCGTGGTAGATCAACTCTTGTAATACTCATATCATCAAGATCAATCAAGCAGGAAGTAGGGTATTACCTCCATCGAGAGGGCCCGAACCTGGGTAAACATCGTGTCCCCCGCCTCCTGTTACCATCCGCCTTAGACTAACAGTTCGGGACCCCCTACCCGAGATCCGCCGATTTTGACACCGACACCCTCCACTTATTCCAGCCACCACACACTCCTTCCTCCCAAAAAAATCACCAACCAGCTCAAGCACGAGTTCTAGCTCATCTTGCTGCCATTTTCGATCTCCTTGCTCAAAGCACCTCTCACAAAACTGCTTTGGGGGATTGTTCCTTGAGGAAGAAATATGTTTAGGAAAATGTACCAAGGTGGTCCTTCAAGGAAGCAAGGACCCAGGCTCGCAATACGCGATGTCGACGATGAACCACCGAGGGAAGCTCAAGTGCGGGCTTGTGAATGGCCGTCAGAGGACTTTATGGTTCGAGCAGGAATCAAGGAGGAATTTGACACATATGTGCGTAACGCTGATCTTGGGAGCTTCGAGGCAGATAAGTGCCGTCAGTACCACTATCTCACTGATTCCTTTGTGAGAAGGTTTGAATATTCTTCCGCAATTCTCAAACTGTCCTGTTTGATCTTTATGAAAATTCTTATACTATGGACTTAGAGGATTTTAATACTGCTTGCAAACTTCCATAATGGGGTAGCACTAGTGAGCCTCACAAATATGAGTTTAGAGATTTTCTTGCTAGTATAACTATTGGGGAGTCTAGAGATATAACACAAGCTACCATAGGGAGCATTCGTTTTCCTGCTATACATTATTTTGCTCTCTTCATAGGTAGGTGCATAAATGGTAAGGATGAAGCATGTCACATGTGTGTCCCCGACCTCAGTGTTCTCAGGAGTGCTGTATTAGAAGATAAACATTATAATTTGGGAGCCATTGTTGCACGTAGGTTGCATAATAATAAAATTAATGGAGATTTCTTTGGTGGAATTTATGCAACCCGTCTAGCTAATTTTCTTGATATACCCATACGTGAGTATGATATTGAGTTGCCTCCTGTTTATTTAGATTATGAGGCTATGGTTCGTCATCAGTTTGTTGAGAGGAACAATCAGTTCCTCCAGTACCGACTAATCTTTGACAGACGACGCACCTATCACGTCGCTCTCCCTGCTCCTACTTTCTTTGACTTTCAGGCAAAAGGGAGACATGTTATAACCAGGGAGGAGGCAAATGAGTACGAGAGGAGGACGAGGGCAGCTCGCCTCCAAGCTGCAACCCATGATGCAATAGCCGCTGCATCTCAATATGACCCCAACTATAACTTTGGATATCCGCCAGGCCAGCCGTGGTAATAGACCAACTTAGTCCAAAAGCCTAAGCTTGGGGGAGTACGTATTTCTCACCGACATTACATTTATGATTCACACACTCATGCTAGTTGTCGGTGCTCATACTTTTTCATTGTACCATCCATGCTAGTTTATTTTCCTTTTTATGCTTTCTTCTTGTGTGTTTGATAAACCTTAAGAAAAACCAAAAAAATAGTTGTAGCTTTTAGCTAGTTTACTTTTCATGCTTGTAGTAGTAATAATTAAAAGAAAACCCAAAAAGATTTCTCGTTCTTCTTTTGCTTGTTGGGAGCTTTCCCGTGTAAATAGTTTTATTTCTTTTCTTTTCTTTGGGGGTCGATAGGAGAAGACCATAATGAAATTGTTAAAGTGGCTCTTATATGCATTATTGTTGATTTAACCAAGAGCCCATATTACCTTGTCTTCTCTTGTTTATTGAATGCTTGCAGATTCCAGCTCAGTCCAATGCACGTGCAATATTATTATTATTCTCATCATTCGGTTGTGCAAGTGAAAGGCAATAATGACGATTTATGATGGACTGATTGAGATGAGAGAAGCTGGTATGAACTCGACCTCTCTTGTTTTTGTAAATATGATTAGTTCATCGTTCCTGATTCAGCCTATTATGAATAAACATGTTTGCAATGACAATTAGAGATTATAGTTGCTTATGCCATGCTTAATTAGCTAGGAGTTTATAATGGTTTACCTTGTGTGCCAACATGCTATTAAAATGGTTGTGATGTGGTATGATAGGGTGGTATCCTCCTTTGAACGATTCGAGTGACTTGACTTGGCACATGTTCACACATGTAGTTGAAACAAATCAACATAGCCTTCATGATATTTATGTTCATGGTGGATTATATCCTACTCATGCTTGCACTCAATGTTCATTAATTTTAATGCATGTTCATGACTGTTGTCGCTCTCTAGTTGGTCGCTTCCCAGTCTTTTGCTAGCCTTCACTTGTACTAAGCGGGAATACTACTTGTGCATCCAATCCCTTAAACCCCAAAGTTATTCCATATGAGTCCACCATACCTTCCTATATGCGGTATCTACCTGCCGTTCCAAGTAAATTTGTATGTGCCAAACTCTAAACCTTCAAATGAAATTCTGTTTTCTATGCTCGAATAGCTCATGTATCAACTAGGGCTGTCTGTATCTTCCATGCTAGGCGGGTTATTCTCAAGAGGAGTGGACTCCGCTCCTCACTCACGAGAAAATGGTTGGTCACCGGGATGCCCAGTCCCATGCTTTAAGCAAATCAAATCAAAATAATTGCAAACAAAACTCCCCCAGGATTGTTGTTAGTTGGAGGCACCCGTTGTTTCGGACAAGCCATGGATTGATGCTTGTTGGTGGAGGGGGAGTATAAACTTTACCATTCTGCTTGGGAACCGCCTATAATGTGTGTAGCATGGAAGATATCGCTATCTCTCGGTTGTTATGTTGACAATGAAAGTATGCCGCTCAAAATATTATTTATCTCTGCTTTAAAACCGAGCTCTGGCACCTCTACAAATCCCTGCTTCCCTCTGCGAAGGGCCTATCTATTTACTTTTATGTTGAGTCATCACCCTCTTATTAAGAAGCACTAGCTGGAGAGCACCGCTGTCATTTGCATCCATTACTATTAATTTATATTGGGTATGACTGGATCTCTTTTACCATGAATTACAATGTTTAGTCAGTCCTTGATCTTTAAAGGTGCTCTGCATTTATGTTTTGCGGTCTCGGAAAGGGCTAGCGAGATACCATCTTGTTATATCATATTATGATGATTTTGAGAAAGTGTTGTCATCCGAGATTTATTATTATTGCTCGCTAGTTGATTATGCCATTTACATGAGTAAACATGAGACTTAAGTGTTATTGTGAGTATGGTTACTCATAATCTTTGCTGAAAACTTGAATGCTGGCTTTACATATTTACAACAACAAGAGCAAACAGAGTTTGTAGAAGTTTTTCTTTATCACTTTCAGTTTATCTACTGAATTGCTTGAGGACAAGCAAAGGTTTAAGCTTGGGGGAGTTAATACGTCTCCAACGTATCTACTTTTCCAAACACTTTTGCCCTTGTTTTGGACTCTAACTTGCATGATTTGAATGGAACTAACCAGGACTGGCGCTGTTTTCAGCAAAATTGCCATGGTGTTATTTTTGTGCAGAAACAAAAGTTCTCGGAATGACCTGAAACTTCACGGAGATTATTTTTGGAAATAATAAAAAATACTGGCGAAAGAATCAGGGCCAGGGGCCCACACCCTATCCATGAGGGTGGGGGTGCGCCTGCCCCCCTGGACACGCCCCCCTGCCTCATGGGCCCCCTGGAGCTCCACCGACCTCAACTCCAACTCTATATATTCACGTTCGGGGAGAAAAAAATCAGAGAGAAGGATTCATCGTGTTTTACGACACAGAGCCGCCGCCAAGCCCTAATCTCTCTCGGGAGGGCTGATCTGGAGTCCGTTCTGGGCTCTGGAGAGGGGAATCCATCGCCGTCGTCATCATCAACCATCCTCCATCTCCAATTTCATGATGCTCACCGCCGTGCGTGAGTAATTCCATCGTAGGCTTGCTGGACGGTGATGGGTTGGATGATATTTATCATGTAATCGAGTTAGTTTTGTTAGGGTTTGATCCCTAGTATCCACTATGTTCTGAGATTGATGTTGCCATGACTTTGCTATGCTTAATGCTTGTCACTAGGGCCCGAGTGCCATGATTTCAGATCTGAACCTATTATGTTTTCATGAATATATGTGAGTTCTTGATCCTATCTTGCAAGTCTATAGTCACCTACTATGTGTTATGATCCGGCAACCCCGAAGTGACAATAATCGGGACCACTCCCGGTGATGACCATAGTTTGAGGAGTTCATGTATTCACTATGTGTTAATGCTTTGGTCCGGTACTCTATTAAAAGGAGGCCTTAATATCCCTTAGTTTCCAATAGGACCCCGCTGCCACGGGAGGGTAGGACAAAAGATGCCATGCAAGTTCTTTTCCATAAGCACGTATGACTATATTCGGAATACATGGCTACATTACATTGATGAATTGGAGCTAGTTCTATGTCACCCTATGTTATAACTGTTGCATGAATAATCGCATCCGGCATAATTCTCCATCACCGATCCAATGCCTACGAGCTTTTCACATATTGTTCTTTGCTTATTTATTTTACCGTTGCCACTGTTACAATCACTACAATACTATCACTGTTACTTTTGCCACCGTTACCGTTACTTCCATACTACATTGCTGCAGATATTAAGTTATCCAGGTGTGGTTGAGACAACTCAACTGCTAATACTTGAGAATATTCTTTGGCTCCCCTTGTGTCAAATCAATAAATTTGGGTTGAATACTCTACCCTCGAAAACTGTTGCGGTCCCCTATACTTGTGGGTTATCAATCGCGGAGGTGCCATGCGTTCGGTACTTGGATCGGTTGGATCGCGAAGATGTTCGACTACATCAACCGTGTTACTAAACGCTTCCGCTTTCGGTCTACGAGGGTACGTGGACACACTCTCCCCGCTCGTTGCTATGCTTCTCCTAGATAGATCTTGCGTGATCGTAGGCAAAATTTTGAAATACTACGTTCCCCAACAGTGTGTGATACGTGCTACCTCTTGAGCATGTGTTGGTTTTTCCCTTGAAGAGGAAAGGGTGATGCAGCAAAGTAGCGTAAGTATTTCCCTTAGTTTTTGAGAACCAAGGTATCAATCCAGTAGGAGGCCACACGCAAGTCCCTCGTACCTACACAAACAAATAAGAACCTTGCAACCAACGCGGTAAAGGGGTTGCCAATCCCTTCACGGCCACTTGCAAAAGTGAGATCTGATAGAGAAGATAAGATAATATTTTTGGTATTTTTATGATAAAGATTGAAAGTAAAGATTGCAAAATAAACGGTGAAAGAAATAGCTTGTGGACGGGAGATTAATATGATGGAGAATAGACCCGGGGGCCATAGGTTTCACTAGTGGATTCTCTCAAGATAGCATAAGTATTACGGTGGGTGAACAAATTACTGTCGAGCAATTGATAGAAAAGTGCATAATTATGAGAATATCTAGGCATGATCATGTATATAGGCATCACGTCCGCGACAAGTAGACCGACTCCTACCTGCATCTACTACTATTACTCCACACATCGACCGCTATCCAGCATGCATCTAGAGTATTAAGTTCATAAGAACAGAGTAACACATTAAGCAAGATGACATGATGTAGAGGGATAAACTCAAGCAATATGATATAAACCCCATCTTTTTATCCTCGATGGCAACAATACAATACGTGTCGTTTCCCCTTCTATCACTAGGATCGAGCAACGCAAGATTGAACCCAAAGCTAAGCACTTCTCCTATTGCAAGAAAGATCAATCTAGTAGGCCAAACCAAACTGATAATTCGAAGAGACTTGCAAAGATAACCAATCATACATAAAAGAATTCAGAGAAGATTCAAATATTGTTCATAGATAATCTTGATCATAAACCCACAATTCATTGGATCTCGACAAACACACCGCAAAAAGAGTTACATCGAATAGAACTCCAAGAAGATCGAGGAGAACTTTGTATTGAGATCCAAAGAGAGAGAAGAAGCCATCTAGCTAATAACTATGGACCCGAAGATCTGAGGTAAACTACTCACACATCATCGGAGAGGCTATGGTGTTGATGTAGAAGCCCTCCGTGATCGATTCCCCCTCCGGCGGAGCGCCGGAAAAAGCCCCAAGATGGGATCTCATGGGTACAGAAGGTTGCGGCGGTGGAAATAGGGTTTCGTGGTGCTCCTGGATGGTTTCGGGGTACGTAGGTATATATCGGAGGAAGAAGTAGGTCGGTGGAGCCACAAGGGGCCCACGAGGGTGGAGGGCGCCCCTAGGGGGTAGGCGCACCCCCTGCCTCGTGGCTTCCTCATTCGTTTCTTGACGTCCACTCCAAGTCTCCTGGATCACGTTTGTTCCAAAAATCACGCTCCCGAAGGTTTCATTCCGTTTGGACTCCGTTTGATATTCTTTTTCTGCGAAACACTGAAATAGGCAAAAAAAACAGCAATTTGCACTGGGCCTAGGGTTAATAGGTTAGTCCCAAAAATAATATAAAGTGTATAATAAAGCCCATTAAACATCCAAAACAGAATATATAATAGCATGGAGCAATCAAAAATTATAGATATGTTGGAGACATATCTAGCATCCCCAAGCTTAATTCCTGCTCGTCCTCGAGTAGGTAAATGATAAAAACAGAATTTTTGATGTGGAATGCTACTTAGCATATTCTTCAATGTAATTTTCTTTATTGTGGCATGAATGTTCAGATCCGAAAGATTCAAGATAAAAGTTTAGTATTGACATAAAAATAATAATACTTCAATCATACTAACTAAGCAATCATGTCTTCTCAAAATAACATGGCCAAAGAAAGTTCATCCCTACAAAATCATATAGTTTGGTCATGCTCCATTTTTGTCACACAAGAATGCTCTCATCTTGCACAACCCCGATGACAAGCCAAGCAATTGTTTCATACTTTAGTAATCTCAAACTTTTTTCAACTTTCACGCAATACATGAGCGTGAGCCATGGATATAGCACTATGGGTGGAATAGAATATGATGATGGGGGTTGTGTGGAGAAGACAAAAAGGAGAAAGTCTCACATTGACGCGGCTAATCAACGGGCTAGGGAGATGCCCATCAATTGATGTCAATGCGAGGAGTAGGGATTGCCATGCAACGGATGCACTAGAGCTATAAATATATGAAAGCTCAACAAAAGAAACTAAGTGGGTGTGCATCCAACTTGCTTGCTCACGAAGACCTAGGGCATTTGAGGAAGCCCATTGTTGAAATATACAAGCCAAGTTCTATAATGAAAAATTCCCACTAGTATATGAAAGTGACAAGACAAGAGACTCTCTATCATAAAGATCATGGTGCTACTTTGAAGCACAAGTGTGGAAAAGGATAGTAGCATTGCCCCTTATTATTTCTCTTTTTTTTCTTCTTTTTTTCTTTTTTTGGGCCTTCCTTTTTTTTATTTGGCCTTTCTCTTTTTTTTATTTGGGACAATGCTCTATTAATGATGATCATCACACTTCTATTCATTTACAACTCAATGATTACAACTCGATACTAAAACAAAATATGACTCTATATGAATGCCTCCGGCGGTGTACCGGGATGGGCAATGAATCAAGAGTGACATGTATGAAATAATATGCATGGTGGCTTTGCCACAAATACGATGTCAATTACATGATCATGCAAGGCAAAATGACAACGATGAAGCGTGTCATAATAAACGGAACGGTGGAAAGTTGCATGGCAATATATTTCGGAGTGGCTATGGAAATGCCATAATAGGTAGGTATGGTGGCTGTTTTGAAGAAGATATAAGGAGGTTTTTGTGTGATAGAGCGTATCGTATCACAGGGTTTGGATGCACCGGCGAAGTTTGCACCAACTCTCAAGGTGAGAAAGGGCAATGCATGATACGAAGAGGCTAGCAATGGTGGAAAGGTGAAAGTGCGTATAATCCATGGACTCAACATTAGTCGTAAAGAACTCACATACTTATTGCAAAAATCTACAAGTCATCAAAAACCAAGCACTACGCGCATGCTCCTAGGGGGATAGATTGGTAGGAAAAGACCATCGCTCATCCCCGACCGCCACTCATAAGGATGAAAATCAAAGAACACCTCATGTTTCAAATTTGTTACACAACGTTTACCATACGTGCATGCTACGGGACTTGCAAACTTCAACACAAGTATTTCTCAAATTCACAACTACTCAACTAGCACAACTTTAATATCACTATCTCCATATCTCAAAACAACCATCAAGTATCAAACTTCTCTTAGTATTCAATGCACTTTAAAGTTTTTATCTTGGATGCCTATCATATTAGGACTAATTTTATAACCAAAGCAAAGTACCATGCTGTTCTAAAGGACTCTCAAAATAATATAAGTGAAGCATGAGAGATCAATTATTTCTATAAGATAGAACCATCGCCGTGCTCTAAAAGATATAAGTGAAGCACTAGAGCAAAATTGTTTAACTCAAAAGATATAAGTGAGGCATAAAGAGTATTCTAATAAATTCCGATTAATGTGTATCTCTCCCAAAAGGTGTGTACAGAAAGGATGACTGTGGTGAACTAAAAATCAAAGACTCAAATCATACACGACGCTCCAAGCAAAACACATATCATGTGGTGAATAAAAATATAGCTCCAAGTAAAGTTACTGATGGACGAAGACAAAAGAGGGGATGCCTTCCGGGGCATCCCCAAGCTTAGGCCTTTTGGTGTCCTTGGATTTTACCTTGGGGTGCCTTGGGCACCCCCAAGCTTAGGATCTTGCCACTCCTTGTTCCATAATCCATCAAATCTTTACCCAAAACTTGAAAACTTCACAACACAAAACTCAACAGAAAATCTCATGAGCTCCATTAGCGAAAGAAAACAAAACACCACTTCAAGGTACTGTAATGAACTCATTCTTTATTTATATTGGTGTTAAACCTACTTTATTCCAACTTCTCTATGGTTCATAAACTCCGATACTAGCCATAGATTCATCAAAATAAGCAAACAACACACGAAAAACAGAATCTGTCAAAAACAGAACAGCCTGTAGTAATCTGTATCAAACGCAAACTTCTGGAACTCAGACAAATCTACCAAAATAGGACGACCTAGGTAATTTTTTTATTGATCTACTGCAATTAAAATCAGTATTTTATCACGTTCTGGTGATTTTTAACAATTGTTTTCGTGAGCAGAAAGTTTCTGATTTTTTAGCAAGATCAAATAACTATCATCCAAGAAGATCCTACAGGTTTTACTTGGCACAAACACTAATTAAAACATAAAACCACATCTAACCAGAAGCTAGATGAAAGATTTATTACTAAACAGAACCAAAATGCAAGAAACAAAAATAAAATTGGGTTGCCTCCCAACAAGCGTTATCGTTTAACGCCCCTAGCTAGGCATAAAAACAAGGATATATCTAGGTATTGCCATCTTTGGTGCAAAAAGGCAATAAAAGTTGCTTCTAAATATGTGAGATCATTTAGTGTAAGAGAAAATTGAGCGTTGTACGAACTTGGATGACAAAGAATAAAAGCGACAGACTGCATAATAAAGGTTGTCATCTTAAGGGGCAATACAACGTGACGTTCTCTTGCACTAAGGGATTGAGCATGCAAACAAATAAGCGCATGGCAACCTCTGCTTCCCTCTGCGAAGGGCCTATCCTTTACTTTTATGTATTTACTTTTATGCAAAGAGTCAAAGTTTCCCTTCTATTCATTTTTATTTTCTCTTTTGGTAAGCATCATGTGGTGACGAAAGATCTAGGCACATATGTCCAGTTGAATATAGATGGCATGAATTATTATTGTTGACATCAGCCTTGAGGTGAGTATGTTGGGAGGAGAAACTATAAGCCCCTATCTTTCTATGTGTCCGGTTGAAACGTTTTGCTCATGGGTATGATGGTTGAGTATGTGGACTTGCTTAAAAGGCTCCAACACGTGACTCTTCCTGAAAAGATGATGAATTGTAGTTGCAAAGTTGACTGAGAACATAGTTTGTTGGTTTCTAATAGAGTTTTTGCTTTATACTTCGATTATGTGATGAGCTGTTACTTATTCATGAGAAGTATATGATACGAGTTCTGTGATAAAAGTCCTATGTTTAATTTTGTTGCTGTTATAATAATCAACATGATGCTTCTATGCCTGTATTTTGTTTTTATTGACACATCTCTCTCAAAGCATGTGGACATGTTTTTCGATTTTGCTTTTCGCTTGAGGACAAGCGAGGTCTAAGCTTGGGGGAGTTGTGTCGGTGTCAAAACCGGCGGATCTCGGGTAGGGGGTCCCGAACTATGCGTCTAAGGTTGATGGTTACAGGAGACAGGGGACACGATGTTTACCCAGGTTCGCGCCCTCTCTATGGAGGTAATACCCTACTTCCTGCTTGATTGATCTTGATGAATATGAGTATTACAAGAGTTGATCTACCTCGAGATCATAATGGCTAAAACCCTAAAAGTCTAGCCTGTATGACTATGATTATGATTGCCTCTACGGACTAAGCCCTCCGGTTTATATAGACACCGGAGGGGACTAGGGTTGTACAAAGTCGGTTACAGAGAAAGGAATCTTCATATCAAGGTGCCAAGCTTGCCTTCCACGCCAAGGAGAGTCCCATTCAGACACGGGAGAGAGTCTTCGGTCTTGTATCTTCACAGCCCATTAGTCCGGCCCACGTACCATAGTCAAGACGCCCGAGGACCCCTTAATCTAGGACTCCCTCAGTAGCCCCTGAACCAGGCTTCAATGACGAGGTGTCCGGCGTGCAGATTGTCTTCGGCATTGCAAGGCGGGTTCCTTCTCCGAATACTCCAACACAGTCTTCGAACACAATGAACGTGTCTGGCTCTCCCAAACAAGTACCACACACCACCGCAAAGAGTATAATATTTCACGAGTCCAATCCGCTGACAACTTTTTATAGCGTGATATCACGTCCCTTCCTGGTTATTATTTCGAACCATTTTTGGGCCTACCGCTTCACATTTCAAGATGCGGTTTCTATTGGCACGTCTTGTCGCAGTAGAGATCGTGTCCCCTCATTACGGAATTCTCATCAATATGGGCGTGGGTAATCCAACCGTGCCGTCTGCACAACCCTTGGGAACAGGCGAGTTTTAAGGCGAGTGGGGAGGCGCTTGATATTCACTGCCTTTATAAGGAGATAAGGATTCCTTTCTTTCACCCATGCCTTCTCTCTCTCTGCCCTCCCATTCTCGAGCTCCAGCGCCCAAGTCCTCATCCTTTCCGCCTCAAGAAAGCACTCGACCATGTCCGGATCTGGAGCGCAAGGCAAGTGGATGGCCTCCTCCGTCAAGGAGAAGGACATCACCAAGCTTCGAGAGGCCGGGTACCTGGCCAAAGAAATCGCCCACCGGCTTCCAGCCAAGGGGCAGATCATCCCTACCCCGAAGCCCAATGAGAGGGTGGTGTTCATCCCCCACTTCGTCCGCGGGCTAGGATTTCCTCTCCACACTTTCATCCCCGGATTCATGTTCTATTACGGGCAAGATTTCCATGATCTAGCCCCAAACTCTTTCCTGAACATCTCGCCATTTATTGTCGTGTGCGAGGCCTTCCTCTGCATTCCACCCCACTTCGGACTGTGGCTTAAGATCTTCAACGTGAAGCCGAAGGTGGTGGACGGCCAACATGCAGAGTGCGGAGGTGCCATGGTGAGCAAGATGCCCAACGTCACATGGCCCAAAGGTACCTTTGTGGAGACTGTCAAAGGGTGGCAGCAACTGTGGTTCTATGTCACAGAGCCCCGCGACGCCACCTGGGCCGCGGCTCCCAAACTCAAGTTCGGAGCCCCAATGCAGCTCACCTCCTGGCTAGAGAAGGGCCTGAATTGGTCTTCGTCGGACGAGCTGACAGCGCTGCAAACGCGCATCCAGAGCATGGTGGACAAGAACATCAAGCTCGTCAATGTGATCCAGGTGATTCTAGTTCACCGGATCCTTCCATGCCAGAGCCGGACTTGCCATTTGTGGGAGTTCAATTCGGTCGAGCACCAGACCTTGCAACAGTTCTTCGGAACTACGCACGAAGACATCTGGAAGGTGCTCTTTAAGGGCAACGAGATGCGGCCGGAGACGACCGAGGACCGTGGGCACGCCCTGGCCCATCCCGCCAGTGCGGTAAGTCTTTCGCGTTTCAAGGTGTATCCTTTACTTGCTTATTCAGGGAAGATACCTAAACCTCACTATTTATTTTTCAGGGCTGGACAAAGAAGGCGGAGCGGATTCGGTGTCCGGCTCCGCTGCCCGAGGAACCAGCCATCCCTCTTCTGGCGAAGATGCTGGTCCCGGCGCCTTACCAGGCGTTGGAGAAGAAGGCCAAGGGGGCCAGAAGTGGCCTCCGCCGCAAGGGCGCTTCGGACGTGACGTCCGAAGACACCAAGACTCACTCCTCCGCCACCGAAGACGACGATATGGAGGAGGAAGAAAGCAACTCCCCCCCTGAGGGGGGAAGGAAGAAGAGGGAGGCCTCCACTTGGAGGCAGAGGCGTCCAAGAAAGGGAAGCTCTCCCGCACGGATAACTTCGCGTGGGTCATCGATAGCAGCCCAGAGCTGCGCCCCCGAGATAAGCCCTGAGCCGAATCGTGAGTACTCAAAGACCTTGACACATTCATGTATTCAGCCTCTTTAGTTCATAGTTTTAATGTGTTAAATCATGCACTTGCGGTCCGGCCCGTTCCGACCTCGAGCGATCCTCATCTTCGGGGAATTCGTTGGACCCGAAGGTGATGGACAGCGGGTCCCTTCCGGCGGCCTCCTCTCCCAGGGCCATGGATGACACCAAGGTGTTGTCCCGAAGGATCCCAGCCTAGGGGGAGACGCAGGAGGCCGCCGAACACATGGGGGAGCAAATCCCCATGGAGACTGGCGATGGGGGCCATATTCAGTTCGGACCCCATGTCGGTGTCAAAACCGGTGGATCTCGGGTAGGGGGTCCGAACTGTGCGTCTAAGGTTGATGGTAACAGGAGACGGGGGACACGATGTTTACCCAGGTTCGGGCCCTCTCTATGGAGGTAATACCCTACTTCCTGTTTGATTGATCTTGATGAATATGAGTATTACAAGTGTTGATCTACCTCGAGATCATCATGGCTAAAACCCTAAGAGTCTAGCATGTATGACTATGATTATATATCTCTTCTCTACGGACTAAGCCCTCCGGTTTATATAGACATCGGAGGGGACTAGGGTTATACAAAGTTGGTTACAGAGAAATGAATCTTCATATCCGGGCACCAAGCTTGCCATCCACGCCAAGGAGAGTCCCATCCGGACACGGGAGAGAGTCTTCGGTCTTGTATCTTCGCATCCCATCAGTCCGACCCACGTACCATAGTCCGGTCGCCCGAGGACCCCTTAATCCAGGACTCCCTCAGTAGCCCCTGAACCAGGCTTCAATGACGAGGTGTCCGACACGCAGATTGTCTTCGGCATTGCAAGGCGGGTTCCTTCTCCGAATACTCCAACATCGTCTTCGAACACACCGAACGTGTCTGGCTCTGCAAAACAAGTACTACATACCACCGCAGAGAGTATAATATTTCACGAATCCAATATGCTGACAACTTTTTGTAGCATGATATCACGTCCCGGCCCAGTTATTATTTCGAACCGTCTTTTGGCCTGCCGTTTTACATTTCAAGATGCGGTTTCTATTGGCACATCTTGTCGCAGCAGAGATCGTGTCCCCTTATTACGGGTTTCTCATCAATACGGGCGTGGGTAATCCAACCGTGTCGTCTGCACAACCCTTGGGAACAGGCGAGTTTTAAGGTGAGTGGGGAGGCGCTTGATATTCACTGCCTTTATAAGGAGATAAGGATTCCTTTCTTTCACCCATGCCTTCTCTCTCTGCCCTCCCATTCTCGAGCTCCAGCGCCCAAGTCCTCATCCTTTCCGCCTCAAGAAAGCCCTCGACCATGTCCGGATCTGGAGCGCAAGGCAAGTGGATGGCCTCCTCCGTCAAGGAGAAGGACATTACCAAGCTTCGGGAGGCCGGGTACCTGGCCAAAGAAATTGCCCACCGGCTTCCAGCCAAGGGGCATATCGTCCCTACCCTGGAGCCCACTGAGAGGGTGGTGTTCATCCTCCACTTCGTCCGCGGGCTAGGGTTTCCTCTCCACCCTTTCATCCGCGGACTCATGTTCTATTACGGGCTAGATTTCCATGATCTAGCCCCAAACTCCTTCCTCAACATCTCGGCATTTATTGTCGTGTGCGAGGCTTTCCTCCGCATCCCACCCCACTTCGGCCTGTGGCTCAAGATTTTCAACGTGAAACCGAAGGTGGTGGATGGCCAACATGCAGAGTGCGGGGGTGCCATGGTGAGCAAGATGCCCAACGTCACATGGCCCAAAGGTACCTTTGTTGAGACCGTCAAAGGGTGGCAGCAACTGTGGTTCTACATCACAAAGCCCCGCGACGCCACCTGGGCCGCGGCTCCCGAATTCAAGTCCGGAGCCCCAATGCGGCTTACCTCCTGGCTAGAGAAGGGCCTGAATTGGTCTTCGTCGGACGAGCTGACAGTGCTGCAAACGCGCATCGAGAGCATGGTGGACAAGAACATTAAGCTCATCAACGTGATCCAGGTGATGCTTATTCGCCGGATTCTTCCTTGCCAATGCTGGACTTGCTATTTATGGGAGTTCGACTCGGCCAAGCACCAGACCCTGCAACAACTCTTCGCCACTATGCACGAAGACATCTGGAAGGTGCTTTTCAAGGGCAACGAGACGCGGCCGGAGACAACCGAGGACCGTGGGCACGACCTGGCCCGTCCCGCCTGTGCGGTAAGTCTTTCGCATTTCAAGATGTATCCTTTACTTGCTCATTCAGGGAAGATACCTAAACCTCCCTATTTATTTTTTCAGGGCTGGACAAAGAAGGCGGAGCGGATCAAGTGTCCGGCTCCACTGCCCGAGGAACCAGCCATCCCGCTTTCTGACGAAGATGCTGGTCTTGGCGCCTTACCAGGCGCCGGAGAAGAAGGCCAAGGGGGGCAGAAGTGGCCTCCGCTGCAAGGGCGCTTCGGACATCACGTCCGAAGACGCCGAGACTCACTCCTCCGCTGCTGAGGACGATGATGAGGAGGAGGAAGAAAGCAACTCTCCCCCTGAGGGGGGAAGGAAGAAGAGGGCGGCCTCCTCAAATCTGGAGGCAGAGGCGTCCAAGAAAGCGAAAACTTCCCTTGCGGACAACTCCGCATGGGACGTTGATAGCAACCCAGAGCGGCGCCCCCGGGATAAGCCCGTGGCCAAATCATGAGTACTCAAAGACCCTAACGCATTCATATATCTAGCCTCTTTTCTTCATAATTTTAACATGCCGAATCATGCACTTACAGTCCAGCTCATTCTGACCTCGAGCGATCCTCATCATCGGGGAATTCGCTGGACCCGAAGGTGATGGACAGCGGGTCCCTTCCGGCGGCCTCCTCTCCCAGGGCCATGGATGACACCGAGGTGTTGTCCCGAAGGATCCCAGGCCAGGGAGAGACGTAGGAGGCCGTCGAGGCGGCGCCAGAGGGTGAAACCTCGGTCGCCGAACACATGGTGGAGCGAATCCCCATGGAGACTGACGATGGGGGCCATATTCAATTCGGCCCCCAGCCGAATATAGTCCCGGAGACCTATACGGCTCCGGAATCCGGTAAGCAGCCTCCCTTGAAAGGAGGCGTGCCCATTCCGCCGGTGTCCTCTGTCCAACCAGAGGCACCGGATACTCTACTGGAAGCGCTGCAAAGTGCTTCCATTGTAGAGGAACACCGTACCCTCATGGGTACGGTGATTGAGAAGATTCAGTCCGTGAAGAGCGGACTGAACGAAGCCTGCACAAGCCTTCTAACATGCTTTGAGGTAATCAACGCAATTATGTGAGAAGAATGTCACAGTATAGACAGTAGCCCCTGAGACTCTGTCTGGTGTTCATAAACAAAAGCCAGACAGAGGATCAAACAATTTTCGCAGGAGACTAACCATATGTGTCTATGTGAATAAGCACGCGGCGTTGTTGACTGCGACCTCCCACACTGCCGAAGTCTCCGGACTGAAGCAGAGTCTGGAGCGGGCCGAGGAACAGCTCGACCGTGTAAAAAAGTAGCTGGAGGACAAGGAAGGTATGCCATGACCTTCTGTATATCAGAAATGATAGATGATTTGTATTGACCGTAGTGCCATGATATTTGTAGGGGCGGCGACCAAGGTCGAGGCCCTTAAAAAGGCGCTGGCCAAGGCCGAGGAGAGAGCTGCCAAGGAACAAGCCACCCGCGAAAAGCACGAGGCCAGGGTTGGTGAGGTCCAGCAAGAGCACCAGGATGCCGTGAAGAAATGCGAGTCCTTGGAGCGCGATATTATGGCTCAAGAGACCGAACTCGCTAAGGCTTGCCAAAGCGCACAAGATATCCCGGGCTGAAGCCCAGGGCGCTCTCCAGGAGATTCAAGAGGCCAAGAAGATCGCGGCGGGGAAGGCCTTCATTATGCAGAGCAAATATGTGAAGGAGAGGTACTTCTTACTAACCCGGATTTGGAGTTCTCCAGGGGCCTTTGTGGATTTGCCGCGAAGTGTTTCTGACGCTGCGGAATTCTTCCGAACCGAAGAGGGGAGCTCAACGGAGAAGCTGTTTTGGTCGCAATACCTTGCGCCAGAACATCCGGTGCCCTTTAGCGACCAGCTAAAACAGTCGGTCGAACTGCATAGGGTGGCCGAACTAGCCATGAAGGATTTAATAATCCGGCTGTGGCCTGCAGAAGCTATACCCAGCAGCTACTTCGGGCTCGTGAAGCGGCTGGTCAATGCCTGCCCCCGTCTTGACGTTATCAAGTGATCGGTCTGCATTGAGGGTGCGCGGATGGCCTTCGCACGTGTCAAGGTGCAGTGGGTGAAGATGAACACCGTCAAGCTCGCGACCGAGGGACCGCCTGAGGGCAAGGAGCACCGCACGCCCGAGCTGTATTTTGACAGTGTCCTGGAGGGATCCCGCATTGTGGCGGAGCAGTGTGCGAAAGATGTGATCTTTGAATGAATACATTCATATTATCTCGTCCTGTATTATAAAACAAAGTCGATTATGTAATATAATGCTTGTTAAAATTTTACCTCCTGTGCGGCCGTTTTTATGAAATCTGAGAGTTGGCCAGTCGTCGGCTTCAGCCCCCCCGTAGGTAGTACGGGGGTGTTCGGGATGGAATCTTAAACACTCTTGATCCAATTGTTTGGTCCTTGAAGGAGGTGTTTAGCGCAACGAACCAGGCAATCGGACTATGTGGCTTTATTACCCTCACTTAGCCATAGGAGTTTGACAATAAAAATTTAGGTGCAGCCCCTAGTATCCGAACTAGGGTGCTGTAAACACCTGATCGGGTAAGAACCGATTCATCGCATAATGCGAAAAAATCGCTAAAGATTTGAGACCTCCGAAGAGCTGACCGGCTCACGCTGCATCATGACAGTCAGTTTTCGGCTTTCTCTACTGAGGTGCTCATCCGGATAAACCGGGACACAATCGCAGTAGTTCTCCCTTTACTACCCTAGCCGATATAGCAGAACGTAAGGTAGTAAGCACAGGAGCCGGGCAACCCAACTATTGACCAAAGACATGATTTGGAGCTAATGCATATAATGCTAAATTCGGGGTGCCGAACTATACTGTAAAAAGTGTTCGGACTTTGTTGCCGTATTATGGGGCGAGATAAAGCCCCTGGCGGTTTAAAGCGTACCAAAGTGTACGGGTGCGAATTGTTGAGATTATCAAAAAAAGAAGAAGGGTAGAAAACTAGTGTCGCAAAAGTTGGGGAGCAAACTGTTTCCATTATAGTTTGGTCAATACATCAAAGCGTATTTGTACAAGCAGTGCAATAAGCAACCGGGCTATTTAACATGCCACAACCAAGGGAGAGTTGCGTGCGGGTCCTGAAATCAAGTAGAGTGATCGTTAAAGAGACCACCTAGAAATTCCCTTATACGTCAGTGCTTCTTGCCGTCCTGGTGTATCTATCCTTTCAAAAGGACCGGTGATCAGGCCGTCAGGAAGGGCCTAGGGAAAAGAAACCTGAAAAGGATAAAAAAGAAAGAATGAAAGTATGTGTGTCCAGGGGAGGTCAAGCCGTATTATGGATCACCATCTAGTTATGCCTCCGTCTATGCCGATGGAATTTTGAGTGCGTAGTTATGTACGCGCGGCATGAACACCGCCACTTGGTCAGGACTAGGACGGAGGCCAAATTGCTAGTCAAGCTCTTGACGAGCTGGGCTGTCCTGTTGCAGAGTAGTCCGGACTCGTTTGACAGTGCCCGGGAGTTCGGGAGCCGAATTAAGGTTCTGCTTGAAAAGGCCTTTCTGTACTTCTGCTGCTAAAGCGGCGGTGTGCTCCTTGGTACGGAGGGAGCGTTCTGTGTTTCCATTGACTGTTATGACGCCGCGTGGTCTGGGCATCTTGAGCTTGAGATAAGCGTAGTGTGGCACCGCGTTGAATCGAGCAAATGCAGTTCGTCCCAGCAGTGCGTGATAGCCACTGCGGAAGGGGATGATATCGAAGATCAATTCTTCGCTTCTGAAGTTGTCCGGGGATCCAAAGACAACCTCTAGTGTGATTGAGCCCGTGCAGCGGGCCTCTACACCTGGTATGACTCCTTTAAAGGTAGTCTTTGTGGGCTTGATCCTTGAGGGATTAATGCCCATTTTGTGCACTGTATCCTGATAGACCAGGTTCAGGCTGCTGCCGCCATCCATGAGGACTCGCGTGAGATGGAATCCATCAATGATTGGGTCAAGGACCAGTGCGGCTGAACCGCCATGACGAATACTGGTCGGATGGTCCCTGCGATCGAAAGTGATCGGGCAGGAAGACCAATGGTTGAACTTTGGGGCGACTGGCTCCATCGCGTAGACGTCCTTGAGCACGCGTTTGCGATCCCTCTTGGGGATATGGGTAGCGTATATCATGTTCACTGTTTTAACTTGAGGGGGGAATTTCTTCTGTCCCCCCTGTGTCCGGCGGACAGGATTCCTTGTCATCGTCCTTACTTTGCGACCCCTTCTCCTTGTTCTCGGCATTTAATTTGCTGGCCTATTTGAAAACCCAACAGTCTCTGTTAGTATGATTGGCTGGTCTGTAGGGGTGCCATGGATCTGGCATGGACGATCGAGTATGCGGTCCAAGCTGGATGGGCTCGGATTGTTTCTTCTATATGGCTTCTTCCGCTAGCCGGACTTGGAGCCACTGAATCCGGCGTTGACTGCCGTGTCGTCGGTATTGTCAGCATTGCTTCGACGCTTGTGCCTGTTGCGTCGGGGCTTGCCGTTGCTGTTTTTGGTCTCAGAGGTGCCAGCTTCGCTTGCAGTGTTATAGCTGCGGGCTAGCCAACTATCCTCGCCCGCACAAAAATGGGTCATGAGTGCCGTGAGGGCTGCATGGACTTCAGCTTTTCTTGGCCGAGGTGACGGGCGAGCCATTCGTCGCGGATGCTATGCTTAAAGGCCGCTAGGGCTTCGGCATCCGGACAGTCGACGATCTAGTTCTTTTTAGTTAGGAACCTAGTCCAGAATTTCCTGGCTGACTCTCCGGGCTGCTGAACTATGTGACTTAAGTCGTCAGCATCTGGAGGTCGTACATACGTACCTTGGAAGTTATCGCGGAAGGCGTCTTCCAAGTCCTCCCAGCTGCCAATAGAGTTTTCGGGCAGACTGTTTAACCAGTGCCGAGCTGGCCCTTTGAGTTTTAGCGGGAGGTATTTCATGGCGTGAAGGTCATCACCGCGGGCCATGTGAATATGGAGAAGAAAATCCTCAATCCATACCGCGGGATCTGTTGTTCCGTCATATGATTCGATATTTATGGGTTAAAACCCTTCTGGGAATTCATGTTCCATTACTTTGTCAGTGAAGCAGAGGGGGTGTGCGGCGCCTCTGTATCGGGCCAAGTCGCGACGTAGTTCGGATGTAGTCTGTCTGCAATTTTTGGCCCGGGCGTGGTTATGTTTGTCACGTCCGGCCAAAGTGCCATCGTTGCGCATCAGGGCACTCCCTCGCGATCCGTAGATCGATCTGGTCTGACCTGTTCTGTTCTTTAGGTCCTGTCGCAGGTCATATGTATAGCCCCGAGCTATTTTATCTCTACCTTTATGGTGAGGTAGGACGGGCTGGTGTTCGGCTTGAGGTCCCGCTTTATCCCGGCCACGTGGTGGTCGGTCAGCCGCGTTATGCGCTGATGGTACGGGCTCCAACGCCTCGTCATCGAATTGGGGTAACAATTTGCACTTCGGGTAACTTTTGGTTGGGTGATCGAGGCCATATTCCTCGGCTGCCAGGACATTAGTCCATCTGTCGTTGAGCAGGTCTTGATCAGCTTGAAGCTGCTGCTGCTTCTTTTTTAGGCTCCTCGCAGTGGCTATTAGCCGGCGCTTAAAGCGCTCCTACTCGAGAGGTTCCTCGGGCATGATGAAATTCTCGTTGCCGAGGCTCACCTCATCCTCGGAGAGTGGAAGATAATTACTGTCCTCCAAGTCTTCGTTACGGCCTGTTCATCAGGGCTGACTTGCCCGTCCTCCCGTTCGTCCTATTCGGAGGTTGGCTCAACGGGGTATTCCTTGTCTTCGGCATCGTCCGGAGTATTGTTTTCTCTTGTGCCGGTATTGCTATCTTTTCCACGGCGTGATTTAGAGCGGCGCCGCTGACGTCGGTGTTTTGGCTGTATCTCAGGAGGTTTATCCTCGACTGGATCCTTCTCATTATCGCCATTGTTCTCTTTAGGTATATCCACCATGTACACGTCGTACGAAGAAGTGGCCATCCAATGCCCTGTAAATGGCGGGTTTTGGCCCTGCTCCTCTTCAGCATCGTCGTCCATACCGTCTATGTCTTCGGAGCCGTAGTTGAGCATGTCGGTTAAGTCTTCGACAGTGGCTATGAAGTGGGCGGTGGGTGGGAAGCGAAATTCTCCGTCATCGGCCTCCAGTTCGAACAGGATATAATTCGACCGTGAGTCGTCCGCTAAGGAGAGTGTTTTCAATGAGTTTAGCACATCGCCTAAAGGTGAGTGTCGGAAGATGTCCGCGCGCTGAATTCGACAATCGATGTCCGATCACGCTCGACATGTGCGGACGCGAGTTGTTCGGGACCTGTAGCCGAAAACGAGTCCGAGGTTCCGGTGGCGCAAATTCCACCCGAGGTTGGGCCTGTGTGCGGCTCCAACACCGCTGAGTCTGCGGATTCCGTGGCGGGGTTGAGCTTCCCGTTCTCGGATGGCGCGATCTGCTCCGGATCTAGGGCCAGAGCAGTTATAGGCGCCATCTCCTGGATGTGGTCTGATGACAGATTTAAGTCATGTTCATCGTGGTGGCAGGGAGCGGCCGCCGTGGGCTCGAATCCCTTGAAGATCAAGTCTCCGCGGATATCAGCGACGTAGTTCAAGCTTCCAAATCTGACCTGATGGCCAGGGGCATAGCTATCGATCTGCTCTAGATGGCCAAGCGAGTTGGCCCGCAGTGCGAAGCCGCCGAACACGAAGATCTGTCCGGGGAGGAAGACTTCCCCCTGAACGGCATTGTTGTAGATGACTGAGGGGGCCATCGAACCTCTTGAAGACGATGCAGCGGAACTCTCAATGAAAGCACCAATGTCGGTGTCAAAACCGGCGGATCTCGGTTAGGGGGTCTGAACTGTGCGTCTAAGGTTGATGGTAACAGGAGACGGGAGACACGATATTTATCCAGGTTCGGGCCCTCTCTATGGAGGTAATACCCTACTTCCTGCTTGATTGATCTTGATGAATATGAGTATTAGAAGAGTTGATCTACCTCGAGATCGTAATGGCTAAAACCCTAAGAGTCTAGCCTGTATGACTATGATTATATATCTCTTCTCTAGGGACTAAGCCCTCCGGTTTATATAGACACCAGAGGGGACTAGGGTTATACAAAGTCGGTTACAAAGAAAGGAATCTTCATATCCGGGCACCAAGCTTGCCTTCCACGCCAAGGAGAGTCCCATCCGGACATGGGAGAGAGTCTTCGGTCTTGTATCTTCGCTTCCCATCACTCCGGCCCACGTACCATAGTCCGATCGCCCGAGGACCCCTTAATCCAGGACTCCCTCACCCCAGCCAAATACGGTCCCGGAGGCCGATGCGGCTCCGGAACTCGGCAAGCAGCCTCCTTCGAAAGGAGGAGGTGCGCCTATTCCGCCGGTGACCACTGTCCAGCCAGAGGCGCCGGATACTCTAATGGAAGCGCTGCGAAGTGCTTCCATTGTTGAGGACCACCGTACCCTTATGGGTACGGTGGTTGAGAGGATTCAGTCTATGAAGAGCGGACTGACCGAAGCCTGCACGAGCCTTCTAACAGTCTTTGAGGTAAGCAATGCAATTATGTAAAAAGAATGTCACAGTATAGACAGTAGCCCCTGAGACACTGTCCGGTTTTCGAAAAGAAAAGCCGAACAGAGGATCAAACAAGTTTCGCAGGAGATTAACCAGATGAGTCAATGTGAATAAGCAGGCGTCGTTACTGGCTGCGACCTCTCATACTGCTGAGGTTTCCGAACTAAAGCAGAGTCTGGAGCGGGCCGAGGAAGAGCTCGGCCGCGTGAGAAAGCAACTAGAAGACAAACAAGGTATGCAATGACCTTCTGTGTATCAGAAAGAATAAATGATTTGTAGTGACCATAGTGCCATGATATTTGTAGGAGCGGCAACCGAGGTCGAGGCCCTTAAAAAGGCGCTGGCCGAGGCCGAGGAGAGAGCTGCCAAGGAACAAGCCGCCCGCAAAAAGCACGAGGCCAGGGTCAGTGAGGTCCAGCAAGAGCTCTAGGATGTCGTGAAGAAATGTGAGTCCTTGGAGCGCGATATTGCGGCTCAAGAGACCGAACTCGCCAAGGCTCGCCAAAGCGCACAAGATGCCCGGGTTGAAGCCCAGGGCGCTCTACAGGAGATTCAAGAGGCCAAGAAGATCGCGGCGGGTAAGGCCTTCATTATGCAGAGCAAATATATGAAGAAGAGGTACCTCTTACTAACCCGGATTTGGAGTTCTCCAGGAGCGTTTGTGGATTTGCCGCGCAGTGTTTCTGATGCTGCGGAATTCTTCCGAGCCGAAGAGGGGAGCTCAACGGAGAAGCTGTTTTGGTCGCAATACCTTGCGCCAGAACATCTGGTGCCCTTTAGCGACCAGCTAAAACAGCTGGTCGAACTGCATATGGTGGCCGAACTAGCCATGAAGGATTTAATAATCCGGCTGTGGCCTGCAGAAGCTATACCCAACAGTTGCTTCGAGCTCGTCAAGCGGCTGGTCAATGCCTGCCCCCGTCTTGACGTTATCAAGAGATCGGTCTGCATCGAGGGTGCGCGTATGGCCTTCGCCCGTGTCAAGGTGCAGTGGGCGAAGATGAACGCCGTCAAGCTTGCGACCGAGGGACCGCCCGAGGGCAAGGAGCACCGCACGCCCGAGCTATATTTTGACAATGTCCTGGAGGGATCCCGCATTGTGGCGGAGCAGTGTGCGAAAGATGTGATCTTTGAATGAATACATTCATATTATCTCGCCCTATATTACAAAACAAAGTCGATTATGTAATATAATGCTTGTTAAATTTTTACCTCCTGTGCTGCCGTTTTTATGAAATCTAAGAGTTGGCCAGTCATCGGCTTCAGCCCCCACGTAGGTAGTATGGGGGTGTTCGGGATGGAATCTAAACACTCTTGATCCAATTGTTTGGTCCTTGAAGGAGGTGCTTAGCGCAACGAACCAGGCAATCAGACTATGTGGCTTTATCACCCTCACTTAGCCATAGGAGTTGGACAATAAAAATTTAGGCGCAGCCCCTAGTATCCGAACTAGGGTGTTGTAAACACCTGATCGGGTAAGAACCGATTGATCACATAATGCGGAAAAAATCGATAAAGATTTGAAACCTCCGAAGAGCTGACCGGCTCACGCTGCATCATGACAGTTAGTTTTTGGCTTTCTCTACTGAGGTGCTCATCCGGATAAACCAGGACACAATCGTAGTTCTCCCTTTACTACCCTAGCCGATATAGCGAACGTAAGGTAGTAAGCACAGGAGCCGGGCAACCCAACTATTGACCAAAGACATGATTCGGAGCCAATGCATATAATGCTAAATTTGGGGTGCCGAACTATACTATAAAAAGTATTCGGACTTTGTTGCCGTATTATGGGGCACAATGAAGCCCCTGGTGGATTAAAGCATACCAAAGTGTATGGGTGCGATTTGATAAGATTATCAAAAAAAAAGGTAGCAAGCTAGTGCCGCAGAAGTTGGGCCACAAACTGTTTCCATTATAGTTTAATTAATACGTTAAAGCGTATTTGTACAAGTAGTGCAATAAGCAACAGGGCTATTTAATATGGCACAACCAAGGGAGAGCTGCGCGCGGGTCCTAAAAACAGGTAGAGTGATCGTTAAAGAGACCACCTAGAAATTCCCTTATACGTCAGTGCTTCTTGCCGTCTTGGTGTATCTATCCTTTCGAAAGGACCGGTGATCAGGGCGTCAGGAAAGGCTTGTGGAAAAGAAACCTGAAAAGGATAAAAAGAAAAGGTGAAAGTATGTTTGTCCAGGGGAGGTCGAGCCGTATTATGGATCGCAATCTAGTTATGCCTCCGTCTATGCCCATGGTATTTTGAGAGTGTAGTTATGTACGCGTGGTACGAACACCGCCACTTGGTCGGGACTGGGACGGAGGCCAAATTGCTAGTCGAGCTCTTGATGAGTTGGGCTGTCCTGCTGCATAGTAGTCCGAACTCGTTTGACAGTGTCCGGGAGCTCGGCCGCCGAATTAAGGTTCTGCTTGAAAAGGCCGCTCTATACTTCTACTGCTAAAGCAGCGGTGTGCTCCTCGGTACGGAGGGAGCGTTCCATGTTTTCATTGACTGTTATGACGCCGCATGGTCCGGGCATCTTGAGCTTGAGATAAGCATAGTGTGGCACCGCGTTGAATCGAGCAAATGCGGTTCGTCCCAGCAGTGCGTGATAGCCACTGCGGAATGCGACGATATTGAAGATCAACTCTTCGCTTCGGAAGTTGTCCGGGGATCCGAAGACAATCTCTAGTGTGATTGAGCCTGTATAGTGGGCCTCAACACCTGGTATGACTCCTTTAAAGGTAGTCTTTGTGGGCTTGATCCTTGAGGGATTAATGCCCATTTTGCGCACTGTATCCTGATAGAGCAGGTTTAGGCTGCTGCCACCATCCATGAGGACTCGTGTGAGATGGAATCCATCAATGATTGGGTCGAGGACCGGTGCGGCTGAACCGCCATGAGGGATACTGGTCGGATGGTCCCTGCGATCGAAAGTGATCGGGCAGGAAGACCATGGGTTGAACTTTGGGGCGACTGGCTCCATCGCGTAGACGCCCCTGAGCGCGCGTTTGCGCTCCCTCTTGGGGATATGGGTAGCGTATATCATGTTCATTGTTTTAACTTGGGGGGGACTTCTTCTGGCCCCCTGTGTTCGGTGGACGGGACTCCTCGTCATCGTCCTCGCCTTGCGACCCCTTCTCCTTGTTCTCGGTATTTAATTTGCCAGCCTATTTAAAAACCCAACAGTCTCTGTTGGTATGATTGGCTGGTTTGTCTGGGGTGCCATAGATTTGGCATGGACGATCGAGTATGCGACCCCTTCTCCTTCTTCCGTTGGCCAGACTTGGAGCCATCGAATCCGGCGTTGACCGCCGTGTCGTCGGTATTGTCACCGTTGCTTGGCGCTTGTGCCTGTTGCGTCGGGGCTTGCCGTTGCTGTTTTTGGTCTTAGAGGTGCCAGCTTTGCTTGCAGTGTTATTGCTACGGGCTACCCAACTATCCTCGCCCGCACAAAAACGGGTCATGAGTGCCGTGAGGGCTGCCATGGACTTCGGCTTTTCTTGGCCGAGGTGACGGACGAGCCATTCGTCGCGGATGCTATGCTTAAAGGCTGCTAGGGCTTCGGCATCCGGACAGTCGACGATCTGGTTCTTTTTAGTTAGGAACCTAGTCCAGAATTTCCTGGCTGACTCTCTGGGCTGTTGAACTATGTGACTTAAGTCATCAGCATCCGGAGGTCGTACATATGTGCCTTGGAAGTTGTCGCGGAAGGCGTCTTCCAAGTCCTCCCAGCTGCCAATAGAGTTTTCAGGCAGACTGTTTAACCAGTGCCGAGCTGGCCCTTTGAGTTTTAGCGGGAGGTATTTGATGGCGTGAAGGTCATCATCGTGGGCCATATGAATATGGAGAAGAAAATCCTCAATCCATACCGCGGGATCTATTATTCCATCATATGATTTGATATTTACGGGTTTAAACCCTTCTGGGAATTCATGCTCCATTACTTCGCCAGTGAAGCAGAGGGGGTGTACGGCGCCTCTGTATCGGGCCAAGTCGCGACGTAGTTCATATGTAGGCTGTCTGCGATTTTGGGCCCGGGCGTGGTTATGTTTGTCACGTCCGGCCAAATGGCCATCGTCGCGCATCAGGGCACGCCCCCGCGATCCGTAGATCGATCTGGTCTGACCTGTTCTGTTCTTTAGGTCCTTCCACACGTCATATGTATAACCCCGAGCTGTTTTATCTCTGCCTTTACGGTGAGGTAGGACGGGCTGGTGTTCCGCTTGAGGTGCCGCATTATCCCGGCCACATGGTGGTTGGTTAGCCACATTACACGCTGATGGTACGGGCTTCAACGCCTCCTCATCGAATTGGGGTAACAATTTGCGCTTCGGGTAACTTTTGGTTGGGCGATCGAGGCCGTATTCCTCGACAGCCAGGATATTAGCCCATCTGTCGTTGAGCTGGTCTTGATCAGCTTGAAGCTGCCACTGCTTATTTTTCAGGCTCCTCGTAGTGGCTATTAGCCGGCGCTTAAAGCGCTCCTACTCGAGAGGTTCCTTAGGCACAATGAAATCCTCGTTGCCGAGGCTCACCTCATCCTCAGAAAGTGGAAGATAATTACTGTCCTCCAAGTCTTCGTTTACGGCCTGTTCATCAGGGCTGACTCGCCCGTCCTCCCGTTCGTCCTGTGCAGAGGTTGGCTCAACGGGGTATTCCTTGTCTTCGGCATCGTCCGGAGTATTGTTTTCTCTCGTGCCGGTATCGCTATCTTTTCCACGGCGTGATTTAGAACGGCGCCGCTGACGTCGGTGTTTTGGCTGTGTCTCAGGAGGTTTATCCTCGACTGGATCCTTCTCGTTTTTTACTGGAAACTGTAGGGAGAACCCCCCACAGCATTTAACTTTTATGAAAAATAGATATACAATGTACAAAGATTACAAGTGGTAATAGAACATAAAAAAGAAAGAAGAAAGAGAACTAAGCTACTAGTAAAACAAAAAGAACCTCAAGGGGGTAAGAATGAAATCCACTTTAGCAGGTCCTCCTTGTATCTAGCCTTGACTCTGTGCTGCATGAGTGTATTATCATGGATAAAAGCACTTCTCCATTTATTAAAACTCTGCCTCTCATGCCTGAACACTCTTGCATTCCTGATTATCCAGATGTTCCAGCAAGCAACAAAAACAACTTCAGTAAAAAAAAGGCTGAGCAAAATCCTATTTAGCTTGCATAACAATAGCAGACATGTCATCCCCAGGTGACCATGTAATTTGCAGATAGTTCCATATTCTCACACTGAAGTTACATTCAAAGAATAGGTGGTTTCTGGTCTCTCTAGTCCTCAAGGGACAAAGAAGGCAGTTAACCCCATCATCAAGATGCCAATGTCTTGTTTCCACCATATCCTTGGTATTGAGCCTGTCCATGATTAACATCGAGGCAAACAATTTGATTTTCATTGTGCAGGAGGATTTCCATATCCAGAGAAGAAGAGGGTTAAAAGACATGTTAGAATGCATGAAAGAGTAGAACAGCTTGGGCTTAAATGCATTACATGCCCCCTGCCAGAACCAAGTGTCCTTTTGCTCCACTTCTCTACTACAGGAGACCATAAGATCTTGTACAGTCAAAAACTCCTGATATGCCTGAGGAGATAGAGGTAAATGGAACATATTAATCATATCCTGCGACTGGAAGGCCTCATAGACTGTGATCCATGGATCTTTCACATAAGAGAAGAGCCTAGAGAACCTTAATTGCAAAGGTGCAGCTGAATCCCCAATCTTCCACTTATCAGACCAAAACAGAGCAGAGTTCCCAGAGTTGACTTGAATCCCAGTTGTGTTCCTGTAATGATCCAACAACTTGCAGATATCCTTCCACCAAAAGGAACCACAAATGTCAGTCCCCTGAGGAACAGAAGAGTGATAGTATGTGTCCCAAATAAGAGAGACCCATGGTAGGTCAGCTCTATTTAAAAATTTGTGCAAATGTTTGAGCAATAGAGCCATGTTCTGAACACCCAAATTCAAAATTCCCAGCCCACCTTTATTTTTAGGCCTACAAATGAGGTCCCAAGCTGCCAAGGATGGTGAAGGCTCATCCCTGTGCTTTCTCCATAGACACTGCCTCTGAATTCTCTCCAATTGCTTTAATATTCCTGCAGGAGCAAGCAAGCTACCAAGATAAAAGATGGGCAAGGAAGACAGAGCAGAATTCAGGAATTGAAGCCTTTCCCCTTGATTCAGAAAGGAAGAACTGGCTGTCATCCTTCTTTCCATACAGTCAACAAGTGGCATAAAATCCACCATTTTAGGCCTGGTAGTACCAACAGGCAGGCCAAGATAAGTGAAGGGCATTTTACCCACTTGACAACCAAAAGCAGCAGCCGAACCAATGATAGAGTCCTCATCAACATTTATGGGCACCATAGAAGACTTGTGATAGTTGACAACTAACCCAGTTGATGTGGAAAACACTTGCAACATGTCTTTCAGAGCCAAAAGCTGATTTTTATCTGCAGGTAAGATGATTAGGGTATCATCAGCATATTGCACTATTGGATAGTCCTGATCATGGCATGGTATAAGCAGCTATAAAATTCCCCTCCTAAACATATCATTTACCACTGACTGCAACAGATCAGCAGCAATAATAAAGAGTAAAGGTGAGAGACAGTCTCCTTGCCTAACCCCTTTCTTACACACAAACTGCCTACCAGGCACACCATTTAGAAGAACAGATGATGTCCCAGTAGAGAGCAACTGCTTGACCCAGGAAATCCATTTCTGATAGAAACCTTTGAACTTGAGGATCTGCAAAATAGCTTCATGTTCAATTGAGTCAAAAGCCTTTTCAAAATCCAGTTTAAGAATTTTTATAGGCCTCTTGGATTGGTGATATTGATGCAAATACTCCAGAGACCAACCAATACAGTCCTGAATAGTCCTGCTCTTAATAAAACCATACTGATTCTTATGAATGCATGCCATGATGATCTTCTGGAACCTATTAGCAGCCATCTTAGATAAAAACTTAAGACCCACCCCTGTCAAAGAAATTGGCCTATAATCTCCAACCTCTTCAGGAGCCAGCTTCTTAGGGATCAAGGTGATATAGGAGCCATTAATATTTTCTAAATTTGCAGTTCCAAACTGAAAAGACTCAGCCAACTCATAAAAGTCTTGACAGATAATGTGCCAGCACTTTTTAAAGAACAGTCCATTAAAACCATCAGGTCCAGGAGCTTTGTCAATGGGCATATGTTTGACTGTGTCATCCATTTCCTCCTTTGTGAAAGGCTCAGTAAGAAAATCCAACCCATCAACTGGTTTTAGCAAGTTACTGAGGTCAAAACCCATGACAATGCCAGAAGAAACTCCCATTCTGTTCTTAAAACAATTCCAGATAATTCCCTCCATCTGAGAGTGTTGAGAAACCATTGACCCATCAGTATCTTTCAAAGATGCAATAGAGTTTCTTCTATGTCTCTCAGTGGCCATTGCATGAAAGAATTTTGTGTTCTCTCCTGCCAGTTTAATATACCTGATTGTACACCTTTTTTCCAATATAGAAACTGAAGATGTAAAAGGTTTTCCACATGCAATTTTACCACCTTTCTGAAGTTGAATTCAGGTCTGAATAAAGGCCTTAGCTCCTCAAGACCATCAAGACACAGTATTACCTCATTACATTTGGATATCAAAACCTTCAGCTTAGAAATATTCAGTTGCCACTTTTTAGGAGCTCCTCTTAAGCACTTAAATTTATCAGCAATCCTGGCAGTGATGTGAGATTTATTAGAGGGTTTCTGCCATGACTGCTGAACACATTCCATAAACCCCTCAAGCTCCACCCAATAATTTTCAAAACGAAATATTTTAGATTTGGGGATAGAGGTCTTGATTGTGACCACACATGGCACATGATCAGAAGCAGTTCTGGCCATGGGCAAAACTTCAGTCATAGGGTATGAAGTAATCCAATCAGCAGATGTGAAAAACCAGTCCAACTGCTGTAATAATGGATTATCTTGCATATTAGACCATGTGTAAGATCGACCCTTAAGAGGCAGTTCCAGCAATCCTAGGTGAGCAATGATTTCATTGAAAATAAAAATATCATTCAGATCCCCCAGGCAAATTCCTGTTATCCAGTGATCTTATGAAATTGAAATCACCCACCAGTAGCCAATTTCCCCCCAAAGGTATTTGCAAATTATACAGCCAACTGACAAAATTATCCCTGGCTTCCCCTTGACAAGGGCCATACACAGATATTAAGGACCATTTCTCATTATTCTGTTTGGAAATGAACTGAACTAGGATTGCAAATGGCTGTATCTCAATCACAGTGCCCCAGAAAACAGAGGAGTTCCAAACAACCAAAATTCCCCCAGAAGCTCCAACAGAGGGGGAGAAAGCAAAACTATCAAATCTTTTAGGGCAAAAAGATCTAATAGATCTAAAATCAAAAGAAGCACACTTGGTTTCTTGAAAGCAAGCAATAGCACACTGACTCTCATCCAACTTCTGCCTGACAGCTCTTTGCCTTGCATCTGAATTCAATCCAATAACATTCCAGCATAACACACTCCAGTTCTTACATGCATTACTCATTAAAACATATATGAGTAGAGAAAGAAGTCTGATGGCACTTAATGCCAGCAAATACAAAAGTAGAATAGGTCCAACATAACACAAATAAACCATTACAGGGCCCATGAAAAGACCATAACCCTGACAGTTGAAGACCAAAATAAAGCAGCTGCCAGCCCCCACTAACTAAAAGGCCATTACACATTTGCACCATTGTTAGGAGTAGCAGAGGGATCAGCCATAAGCTTCTCCACAGTAAGAAGATCATCTGCTATGCCAAGCTCATTTCCAATCTGCTGCAGCTTGCTAATCGGAGTTGGAGGTGGAAGATCATCAAGTTGTTCATCCTGCAGGTTGTCAGACATGGTTGCAGAGAAAGGCTTGGACTTGGGCTTCCTCTTCTTGGACTGCATGGGCAGCTCCTGAAAGACTGGTTTGAAACCATCTCTCTGCAGAGATCCTCTGGTACACCTCCTAACAGATGTCTCCACAATAGGAGTAGGCACCAAGGTCTTCCTTGGCCTTCTGCTCTTTCTCTGTTCCTGTGGTGGTGTAGCATCAAACACTGTAGGAGAAACATGGTCAGACAGCATTACCTCTCTGTCAGAGGATTCTTCAGTAGATGGAAAGAGGGCCCTTGCCACAGGCCTATGCTCCTGTTCAGGTGCCTGATACGTCAATCTTGGCACATCAAAAGCCAAATCCCAACTTCTCTTGGAAAGCACATTAGACTGAATAGGCAGCATGTCAATAGATCTGTTTAGCTGAAAACTAGCATCAGATTGCAGGAAAGTCTCAAAATTCCTTCTGAAAGCCAACTCTGGAGGCAGCTCAGGCCCAAAGAGAACTTTGTCTGCATCAAAAGTGGCAACAAAAGGCTCCTCAACAGCAGCAACTTCAACAGTGTTCTGAGCGGGAATAGGAGGTCTGTAGACCACTATGGCCCAATCTTCAGGATTATAGGCAGGCTCCTCCACAACAGGTTTCTCCTCCATAACAGGTTGCTCAGCATTCTGCTCTACATAAAAAACCAGAACAAAATTTGGCTGAATGTTTTGCTCAACAGAGCCAGAGAAATCTTCAGAGAGATCTAGAACCATGGACTGTTGCTCAGCTTGCACATCATCTTGAACAATCTCATCTTCCTCACCCCAAACAACATTGCCCAAGTTGTTGTCACCCATGTCTGGCTGCTCCGGAGGGGGAGGTGGCACATCATTCCAGCCCATAGCTGGTAAGGGGGCAAGACGAAAGGAGGGAGCTCTGGAAAAGGCACACCAGGCAGAGGGTGCGGGTTTCCATTTATAGGCATCCAATCCCCGTCATGAGGCATTTGCTCAGCGAAGTTGGCACCCAGTATGTATATTGGTGCAGTCCATGACACTCGAGCCCCACCCCACGCAGCATAATAATTGAAAACCACATCCCGCGGAACAAGCGCATCTTCAGGAAAGGATGCAAACACAAGGGCTCTGACCAAATAAGGATCCTGACTATTCCAATGGTGAAACTTGCCAAAGGTATTGACTGCAGCTCTGATATTGTCCATGTTGCGCAGATCCAAAGGGATACCCAGCATCATAATCAACCCTTGACGAAAACCCTAAGCTCCGCGAAAATCCTCTCCCTCATCATGCTTCATAAAGCGAACAAAACGATCATTTCCCAAGTGCTGAGGGGGCAGTTGGAGAAGAGAAAATGCACCGCCGGATCTCTAACTCTGAATAGACCGACCGCATTGATCCAGGGCTGGACAGAACGAACCTGATATCCATGGGCCTCCAGCCAGTCAGCCACTTCCTCATGAGTAGCTCCAATCTCGTTGGCCTCCGGTATTGGCATCACCTCTGCCAACATATAGTCCTCATGGCGACGCACAATCGGAATGTGCGGCGTGACAAACGTACGTGGCCAGCGCGCATCTCCAGCATCAATGATATGATGACCAGCTGGGACGTACTGCATTGGGTCTAGAGGAAAGTTAGCCATGGCAGGCGGCGGTGATGGCGGCTCAGGGGGCGGAGGTGGTGTCGCCGGTGGTGAGCCCAGAGGAGTCGAGGGGCCAAGGTGGATGGAATTGGGCGAAGAGGACGGTGCAATGAAAGCAGAGGAGTCCAAGTTTGGTAGATATCCTGTCAGAGAGATATTCTCAGCTTCTGTAGCCATGGATCCTTCTCGTTATCGCCATTGTTCTCTTTAGGTGTATCCACCATGTACACGTCGTACGAAGAAGTGGCCGTCCAGCGCCCGGTAAACGGCGGGTTTTGGCCCTGCTCCTCTTCGGCATCGTCGTCCATACGGTCGATGTCTTCGGAGCCGTAATCGAGCATGTCGGTTAAGTCTTCGACAGTGGCTATGAAGTGGGCGGTGGGTGGGAAGCAAAATTCTCCGTCATCAGCCTCCAGTTTGAACCAGATATAATTCGGCTGTGAGTCCCCCTGCTAAGGAGAGTGTTTTTAATGAGTTTAGCACATCGCCTAAAGGTGAGTGCTGGAAGATGTCCGCGGAACTGAATTCGACGGTCGATGTCCGATCAAGCTCGACGTACGCGGACGCACGTGGTTCGGAACCTGTAGCCAGAAACGAGTCCGAGGTTCCGGTGGTGCAGATTCCACCCGAAGTTGGGTCTATGTGTGGGTCCAACGCCGCTGAGACTGTGGCTTCCGTGGCGGGGTTGAGCTTCCCGTCCTTGGATGGCACAATCTGCTCCGGATCTAGGGCCAGAGCAGTTACAGGCGCTATCTCCTGGGTGTGGTCCGATGACAGATTTAAGTCATGTTCATCGCGGTGGCAGGGAGCGGCTGCCGTGGGCTCGAATCCACCGAAGATCAAGTCTCCGCGGATATCAGCGACATAGTTCAAGCTTCCAAATCTGACCTGATGGCCAGGGGCGTGGCTGTCGATCTGCTCTAGGTGGCCAAGCGAGTTGGCCCGCAGTGCGAAGCCGCCGAATACGAAGATCTGTCCGGGGAGGAAGACTTCCCCCTGGACAGCATTGTTGTAGATGATTGACGGGGCCATCGAACCTCTTGAAGATGATGCAGTGGGACTCTCAATGAAAGCACCAATGTCGGTGTCAAAACCGGCGGATCTCAGGTAGGGGGTCCCGAACTATGCGTCTAAGGTTGATGGTTACAGGAGATAGGGGACACGATGTGTACCCAGGTTCGGGCCCTCTCTATGGAGGTAATACCCTACTTCCTGCTTGATTGATCTTAATGAATATGAGTATTACAAGATTTGATCTACCTCGAGATCATAATGGCTAAAACCCTAAAAGTCTAGCCTATATGACTATGATTATGATTGCCTCTACGGACTAAGCCCTCCGGTTTATATAGAAACCGGAGGGGAGTAGGGTTGTACAAAGTCGGTTACAGAGAAAGGAATCTTCATATCAAGGCGCCAAGCTTGCCTTCCATGCCAAGGAGAGTCCCATCCGGACACGGGAGAGAGTGTTCGGTCTTGTATCTTCACAGCCCATCAGTCCGGCCCACGTACCATAGCCGGACGCCCGAGGACCCCTTAATCCAGGACTCCCTCAAGTTGATACGTCCATTTTGCATCATGTTTTCTTACTATTATTTATAATGTTTTTATCCATAATAATGCTTTTTGGAGTAATTCTAATGCCTTTTCTCTCATAATTTGCAAGGTACACACCAAGAGGGAGAATTCCGGCAGCTGGAAATCTGGACCTGAAAAAGCTACGTCAGGCCACCTATTCTGCACAACTCCAAATGAGCTGAAACTTCATGGAGATTTTTTATGGATTATTTAAGAAATATTGGAGCCAATAACCACCAGAGGGGGGCCACCAGGTGGGCACAACCCACCTGGGCACGCCAGGCCCCCCATGCGCGCCCTGGTGGGTTGTGGCCTCCTCGGCCCACCTCTGGTGCCCATCTTCTGGTATACAAGTCATTTTGACCTAGAAAAAAAAGGAGAAGACTTTAGGGGCGGAGCCCCGCCGTCTCGAGGCGGAACTTGGGCAGGAGCACTTTTGCCCTCCGGCGAAGCGATTCTGTCGGGGGAACTTCCCTCTCGGAGGGGGAAATCATCGTCAACATCATCACCAACAACTCTCCCATCTTGGGGAGGGAAATCTTCATCAACATCTTCACCAGCACCATCTCATCTAAAACCCTAGTTTGTCTCTTGTATTCTATCTTGTTACCGGAACTATAGATTGGTGCTAGGGGGTGACTAGTAGTGTTCATTACATCTTGTAGTTGATTACTATATGGTTCATTTGGTGGAAGATTATATGTTCAGATCCATGATGCTATTTAATACTCCTCTGATCATGAGCATGTTTATTATTTGTGAGTAGTTACTTTTGTTCTTGAGGTCACGGGAGAAATCATGTTGCAAGTAATCATGTGAACTTGATATGTGTTCGATATTTTGATAGTATGTATGTTGTGATTCCCTTAGTGGTGTCATGTGAACGTCGACTACATGACACTTCACCATATTTGGGCCTAAGGGAATGCATTGTGGAGTATTAAATAGATGGTGGGTTGCGAGAGTGACAGAAGCTTAAACCCCACTTTATGCGCTATTCCGTAAGGGACCGATTGGACCCAAAAGTTTAATGCTATGGTTAGAATTTATTCTTAATACTTTTCTCGTAGTTGCGGATGCTTGCGGGAGGGTTAATCATAAGTAGGAGGTTTGTTCAAGTAAGAACAACACCTAAGCACCGGTCCACCCACATATCAAATTATCAAAGTAGCGAACACAAATCAAACCGACATGATGAAAGTGACTAGATGAAATTCCTGTGTACCCTCAAGAACGCTTTGCTTATCATAAGAGACCATTTTGGCCTTTCCTTTGCCTCAAAAGGATTGGGCTACCTTGCTGCATACTTCTTGCTATTATCGTTACTTGCTCGGTACAAATTATCTTGCTATCAAACTACTCGCTACTTACCGTTTCAGCACTTGCATACATTACCTTACTGAAAACTACTTGTCATTTCCTTCTGCTCCTCGTTGGGTTCGACACTCTTACTTATCGGAAAGAGCTACAATTGATCCCCTATACTTGTGGGTCATCAAGGCTATTTTCTGGCGCCGTTGCCGGGGAGTGAAGCGCCTTTGGTAAGGAAACATTTATATAGTGTGCTGAAATTTATTGTCACTTGTTACTATGGAAAACAATCCTTTGAGGGGTTTGTTCGGGGTATCTTCACCTCATCCAGAAGCACAATTAGCTACCCCTCAACCTACTGCACCTACTGAAAATATTGAATATGAAATTCCTTCGGGTATGATAGAACAACTGCTAGCTAATCCTTATGTAGGAGATGGAACAGAACATCCTGATATGCACTTGATATATGTGGAACAAATTTGTGGATTCTTTAAGCTTGCAGGTTTACCCAGAGATGAGGTGATGAAAAAGGTTTTCCCTTTAAGGGAATGGCATGGTATAGGCTATGTGATGATATTGGATCATGGAATTGGAATCGTTTGAAATTGGAGTTCCACCAAAAACATTATCCTATGCATCTAGTTCATCGTGATCGGAATTATATATATAAATTTTGGCCTCGTGAAGGAGAAAGTATCGCTCTAGCTTGGGGGAGGCTTAAGTCAATGTTATATTCATGCCCCAATCATGAGCTCTTAAGAGAAATTATTATTCAGAACTTTTATGCTCGGCTTTCTCATAATGATCAAACCATGCTTGATACTTCTTGTGCTGGTTCTTTCCTTCTGCTCCTTGTTGGGTTCGACACTCTTACTTATCGAAAAGAGCTACAATTGATCCCCTATACTTGTGGGTCATCAATACACACACACACTTATAAGGACATGGTTGCATAACCAAATTAAACATCAAATTACATAGGTGGCTACTACACACATGACATTTGCACACACCAAAGTAAACTATCACATGCATAATTACATAGGTGGCTACTACACACATGACATTTCCACACACCAAAGTAAACTGTTTACTACATGCATAATTAACTAGGAGAAATGATCATCTGATCATCATCTACTCCTTGGGACGCTTGCCGCTACTGCTCTGCTTGTGGCTCGATCCGGCCGCGTCGATTTGGGGAACGAGGCACTTCCTCATGTCAACAGTCCGCCTGTGCATCTCGTAGCATGCGTACACGGTCTTGGCCATGAACCTGAGATGAGGTTCATCCATTTGCCGCATCTAGGCCTCATGCCAGGACATGGGACTTGTTCTGTTGGCATCCTGCTTCATCTTTTCGTAGTAGGGGTCGATGATGGCCAAGGCGAGTTCAACCAGGGAGTCCTTCTTCGTGTTGCCCCAGACCCTGCAGTGGTCACGGATTTCGACAAGGTTCTTGCAGACCAAGCCCGTAACCATGAGCACTTTTACATCGTTGGAGGTTTCCACCATAGCGAACTTGTACTCAATGTTGTTGACAAACCTGGCGAAACGGTCGCAAGGCTCTGTGGCCATGCAATAGTGGTAGATGAGGACATGATGGTGCATGCACAACTGGGCGACGACAACCTTATGATCTTTGCCGGGACGACCGCCGGTGTAATGGAGGTCGATGCCGACCGCTATTTACTTGTGTCGAGCGAGCAAATGCTCCACGGTGTTGATGTAGTCCTCCACCACAGCCGAGTCGATGGTGTACACCACCGAGAGATCCGTCTCCCTCGCATGGGACTCGACTTTATGCTCACCGAACTCCATTGGAGTGCCGCTAGATATCCTCTCTGTATGTGTCGTCATGGGTGTGCTTGTTGTGTTGTGGCTTGTGGGGCGAGACCGAAAGGTTGAAGAGACTAAGGTTATAATGGCCGCAGGAATTAATGGGGAAGCCGGACGGCCTAGAATATCTGCATGCCCGGATGGCAGTCCTAATTTGCAGCGCGTAACTCCATCGTGCCGCACATAACTGCATCATGGCCATGCGCGTGGTGCAACCGCATCCATATGGGGCCCCCAACGTGATCATGCGCAGGCCCCAACCGCTGGTAGAGCGCACGCGCAGGGACGCGAGCAGAGCACTCCGGGGCGCCTCAACGGTGAGCAACCATATATATGCATATAGCAGTTGAACACGGAAGGAAAAGCTGTCCACAAGCCGAGCGCGTGGAGGTACGCGAGCAGAGCGCGCTGACGGACGCGAGCAGAGCACGTCGCGGCGCCTAACGGCGAGCAGAGCGCGCCGAGGGACGCGAGTTGAGGCCGACACAGTGATACATGGCAAATAAGACAAACTGTGCGAGCGATGGCGGAGACATCAAGCACGAATAAGATTAGAGTTGCGTGCGCGATACGTGGCATACAGTTGATCCATCCGAGCTGTTTGTGATGGAATAAGCCATGTGTGTTGTGGGCAAACACTTGCTGGTATATAACCGTTTGCGATTGATGAATTCATCATCGACGGGTTACCTAGTGTGGTCCGTGTGCGATGTGATATGCTCTGTCTGCACAACATCTATGCTCTGTGTATAGAAGAACAACATATATATACTTATAACAAGACATGATTGCAAAACCAAATTAAACATCCAATTATGTTATATAACAAATACCATAAATATTGCAAGGTTCAAATTCCAGCATTACAAGGCCCAAATTCAAAGATTACAAGGTTCAAACTATTCAGACACATAAAATTCATCTTCTTCAAAATATTTTTCATGCATTATTTCTGCGAAAAGATCAGCCACCGAGAAGTCATATAGCGGCTTGATACAGTGAGTTCCGAATAATCTGTCATATGAAGTTACAAACTGAAATTCAGCTTGTGTAGAGCCTTTTCCATTCAGTTGTAGACGTGTGCGCTCTTTAGCAATCCATTCACTTCTGCGCAGTAAATATAGGGCAAACCTCATTATCTTGAGTAACCTTGCTTTCTCAACAAAGAACCTGGCAAAATTAATTTCTTGTGTGGTGCCTCGGTACTCATTAAAAGTAACTTATGTGAGATGAAGATCAAGGAATTCAATCGGATTGTTATATTCCCCAACATTTTCTACTTTTGGGCCTGCTAGTATCTGCAAATGAAGACAACATATTAGTGCCTAGCTACAGATTTGAACACTTTGGGCCTCTTTGATTTTGCGGGATTTCTAAAATACATGAAAAGAGTGAAATGCCACCTTCAATCTTTCATGATAAACTGTTATCACGAAAGCATGTCGGGTGAAGGAATAAAACGCGTACAACACTAGCATCTAAAAAAATATGTATTGAAATCCTCCAAATTTCCTTTAGAAATCATTCTACATTTGTCATTGTAATCATGGGTAAAAGTAACAAAAAATTGAGTTCTGCTGTGGTTAACAATTAACAGGAAAGGAGCATCACCTCGATGTATAGCTTCTCTGTGCAAGGAAAGCATCTAAGGAATCTAACAACTTCATCCAGATCGGGCCCAACAGATTGTAGTGCCAAGATCTTCACTGTGCGTAGAGGCTGGGTCAAGCTTGTGTGAATAATTTTCTGGATGACAGGCAAACATATAGATCAACAACAATTAGATAAAATGTGATGTCCAATAATATATAAGAAGGAGAAGAAGAAGACTGTTGTACCTGAACGGATAATGATCCAGTAACAAGTTCGTTGAATTCAGCACACGAATAGCCCAACACTGTCAATTTCGGTGCGTGAGTGACCCTGATTCTTGCTGGACCTAATTTATCAAGTACACACAATCTCTCGAGGCAGGCGCATTCTCAATGACAATATCGTGAAACACCTCAACTGGCAGCCTTGGGCGGCACCAGCAATGCACATAAGTCGCACGAACATTCGTCGAGGTGATGTGGAGGCTACTGAACCCATCTATCGCATGAAGACGAAGGTACTCGAGCGCTGTACAGCCGACGAGCAGGCGCTCCAAATCCTCCTTCGAGATGCGGACGACAATGAGCTCGAGGTGCTTAAGTTTAGGGAGATGAAGAGCGCGCGCGGCATCGATCAAGGGGAAAATGCACCGCCTGAATGTAGCGCGGCGCAGCATGGGCGCGAGCGGAGCACGGACGGCGGCAGCGAGCAAGGACGTCTAACATGAAGGCTGAGCTCCTCGAGCCGATCCAGGGTTGGGGATAGGAACCAGTAGTGCAACCTGGGTTCGGTCTTGTTGTGGGGACTGAGCCCGCTGATAACAAGGCGTCTGACTGGCCCAGGGTGCATGGCGAGGACGTGGGACAATGCGTCCAGGCATTCCTGCTCCCCGCTGCAGAACTCATGGTCGACGATGAGGTCCAGGGTGTGGAGTGCCAGAGGGGGTGCCACCGCCGTGAGAGCACAGTGGTCCGCATGCCATATTTGATGGGGAGGTGGAATATGATGGTTACCAACATCTCATCGGGGAGGCTCCTGATGAAGTCCCCGTTCGCTGGAGGCTCTTGCGGTTCTATCTCGACCAACCCCCGCTTGTTGGACGGCTCATCCTCCATTTCGCAGCAGGCAGCGATCCTTGGCGGCGGTGCTTGTAGATGAGAACGGAGGACTATTCTACGTACCTTCCCGAGGCGGCCGAAACAAAAGTCCAAAACCAGCAATAAATTGAAGCGCTCACGGCGTGCGCGGCGGACTGCTCACAGTTGTCCCCTCTAATCAAATAGCCGTCTGCAGTAGTAAATGGTTAGGTGAACGTCCACGGTTGGACTAATATGATCTTTTGCGATAATAACGTGGTGACTATTTGTTAAAAATGCCTAGGAAAATCAATGTATAAAAAGGCGAAACGAACCCTGAATAATTTCATATGTTTAGTGCAGTTGCATGTTGCCTCCTTAAAATAAATCAAGGAGGGAAAATACAACGTATGTCATTTCGCACACAGATCATGTGACTAAATTCCCTCTCGGAACCATGAGGCTTCTTGACATTTCGCACACAGATCATGTGACCAAATTCCCTCTCGGAACCATGAGGCTTCTTGATAGAAGCTCCAGTTTGTATGAAAGAAAATATGGGTCAAAGCCGACTTGAAAAGGACAACAATATCTAACCCCAGCTTACAGAAATTACAAAAGCACGATCATTAATTGTTCAACAGGTTTACACAAAATCCAGATTGAACAGGACAATAACAACTAACTCAACCAAAGTTTTCGTCAGTCACAATCAAATGGATCGGTTTGATCCAAAAAATCAAGATGCTGGACCAGAAAATCTACTGGTACATGAAGACAAGTTGTTGTAAATAGAAGCCGAGCACGTTCAGAAGCCCTTTTGTCCACCTGAAACTTCTTTTTATGCTTTTCAACGTGTCCATCCGTGAGAAAGTTTTTGTTAAAAAAATTAATCCTCATGGACAATAGTACTCTCGCATTCAACGGGAAGAATGTGACAAAGCTAGTGTTTGCATGGTTGGATGCATAACCTTCCAGTGTTATTGTCCTCAAACGAATGTCATGAGAACTGAGAAAATCTTGGTGCTTCTTATGCCACCGATTGGTTATACCTTTTTGTCCATGTCCTTTAGCCTAAATAAACATGAAGACTGAAAACAGTTAATGTCTAAAAAAATAGTACAACTGAACGGTTAGTTCTAGTAAAGTATATCAATGTGCTTGATATCATCACCTATATATACAAATTCTCCAAACATGGAAAACATCGCAGCAAGCCGATAATCATGTTCAGATCAAAACACCACGTACTGATATGTAAGGTCTTGACAGAATCCAGCACCATTGATAGGGTACCCATGAACAAACTCTTCATTGAGCATAGAACATAATATTAGTACCAAAAGCGTACTCCCAGATTATATAAAACATGCGCACAAATGAAAAATGCAGATTATGATTACAAAAGTGTTGATGACATAAACCTTATGTGCACAAATGAAAAATGCAGCTTATGATTACAAAAGTGTTGATGATATAAAACATATGTACACAAATGAAAAATGTAGCTTATGATTACAAAAGTGTTGATGATAATATACAGTACCTGAATAAGTGTGGAGCCAACCACCATCTTTTAACCTTCAAACAGATCAGGAATTACACCCAAGGTCTCCAGTTTAGGCGCAGAGACCATAGTTATTTGCCAAGGTGCATAACGATAATCAAGGAGCAGCCTTTGGAGTGAAGGGGCGTCTTTGATGATGAGCTCTTCTCCTTTAAAGCAAATTCCAATGCTTACAAGGTGAGGCGAATTTATTTGGAGACAACGGATATGGATTTCTTTTCCAAAAACAAGTAGTAAGCGCTCCAGGGCAGGGCAGCAGGAGTGGATGATGGTGTGCAGTGAGGCCTCCGATAGATCGACCACCACAAGCGCGAGTTTTTTAGTAGTGGGAGTCGAAGCATTTGTCCCAGATTGTCTGGTAGATGACACCGGGCCCGGGTGGTGGTGTGGAGAGAGGAGGAAAACTATGAGATGGACATTTGTGGTGAGGGGACAGCTACAACGCTTAGTGGACAGCTATTTGCATAGTAATGGTAGAACTCAAGATGCTGGAGTTTTTTGAATTGATGGGATGTCAGCTAGGCATCCACCGTGCAGGGTTTGTGCAGCAGGTAGCATGCCGGGATGCATAGGCGTTGAACGAAACCCTGGTGGGAGGATATGATGGCTCCGTGGAGTTCAAAATCATGAACGACAGATAGCTGACCACAGTCGAGATTAAGAGGTGCGGCATGCCACAGAGTGCACCACCGAGATGCGAGGACCTGTGTGCGGCAGCCATCCTTGGTGGGGAGAAGGAAGATGATCTCCCCAAGGATGGCGTTCGGGAGATCGCTGATGCGGTCCACCCGATATTCTACGGGTTCCTCAGATCCAGGGGCGTGGCCGTGTTAGAAATATGCCCTAGAGGCAATAATAAATTGGTTATTATTATATTTCCTTGTTCATGATAATCGTTTATTATCCATGCTAAAATTGTATTGATAGGAAACTCAGATACATGTGTGGATACATAGACAACACCATGTCCCTAGTAAGCCTCTAGTTGACTAGCTCGTTGATCAATAGATGGTTACGGTTTCCTGACCATGGACATTGGATGTCGTTGATAATGGGATCACATCATTAGGAGAATGATGTGATGGACAAGACCCAATCCTAAGCCTAGCACAAGATCGTGTAGTTCGTTTGCTAAGAGCTTTTCTAATGTCAAGTATCATTTCCTTAGACCATGAGATTGTGCAACTCCCGGATACCGTAGGAATGCTTTGGGTGTACCAAACGTCACAACGTAACTGGGTGGCTATAAAGGTGCACTACAGGTATCTCCGAAAGTGTCTGTTGGGTTGGCACGAATCGACACTGGGATTTGTCACTGCGTGTAAACGGAGAGGTATCTCTGGGCCCACTCGGTAGGACATCATCATAATGTGCACAATGTGACCAAGGAGTTGATCACGGGATGATGTGTTACGGAACGATTAAAGAGACTTGCCGGTAACGATATTGAACAAGGTATCGGGATACCGACGATCGAATCTCGGGCAAGTACTATACCGGTAGACAAAGGGAATTGTATACGGGATTGATTGAATCCTTGACATCGTGGTTCATCCGATGAGATCATCGTGGAACATGTGGGAGCCAACATGGGTATCCAGATCCCGCTGTTGGTTATTGGCCAGAGAACGTCTCGGTCATGTCTGCATGGTTCCCGAACCCGTAGGGTCTACACACTTAAGGTTCGATGACGCTAGGGTTATAGGGAATAGATATACGTGGTTACCGAATGTTGTTCGGAGTCCCAGATGAGATCCCGGACGTCACAAGGAGTTCCGGAATGGTCCGGAGGTAAAGATTTATATATGGGAAGTCCTGTTTTGGTCACCGGAAAAGTTTCGGGTGCTATCGGTAACGTACCGGGACCACCGGGAGGGTCCCGGGGGTCCACCAGGTGGGGCCACCAGCCCCAGAGGCCTACGTGGGCCAATAGTGGGAAGGGACTAGCCCCTAGGTGGGCTGGGGCGCCTCCCACCAAGGCCCAAGGCGCCCTCAAGAGGAGAGGGGGCAAACCCTAGGAGCAGATGGGCCCTAAGGCCCACCCTAGGTGCGCCCCCCTCTCTCCCCCTTGGCCGCCACCTAGATGGGATCTGGGGGCTGCCGCCACCCCTAGGGAGGGAACCCTAGGTGGGGGCGCAGCCCCTCCCCTTCCCCTATATATACTTGAGGTATGGGGGCTGCCCAACACATGATTTGCTCTCCCTCTTGGCGCAGCCTTCCTCTCTCCCTCCTCGTCTCTCGCAGTGCTTGGCGAAGCCCTGCTGGAGTGCCACGCTCCTCCATCACCACCATGCCGTTGTGCTGCTGCTGGACGGAGTCTTCCCCAACCTCTCCCTCTCTCCTTGCTGGATCAAGGCGTGAGAGACGTCACCGGGCTGCACGTGTGTTGAACGCGGAGGCGCCGTGGTTCGGCGCTTAGATCGGAATCAACCGCGATCTGAATCGCTACAAGTACGACTCCTTCATCCGCGTTCTTGCAACGCTTCCGCATCGCAATCTTCAAGGGTATGAAGATGCACTCCCCTTCCCCTCGGTGCTAGATTACTCCATAGATTGATCTTGGTGATGCGTAGAAAATTTTGAATTTCTGCTATGTTCCCCAACAGTGGCATCATGAGCTAGGTCTATGCGTAGTTTCTATGCACGAGTAGAACACAAAGTAGTTGTGGGCGTCGATTTTTTCAATTTACTTGCCGTTACTAGTCTTATCTTGATTCGGCGGCATCATGGGATGAAGCGGCCCGGACCGACCTTACACGTACACTTACGTGAGACAGGTTCCACCGACTGACATGCACTAGTTGCATAAGGTGGCTAGCCGGTGTCTGTCTCTCCCACTTTAGTCGGATTGGATTCGATGAAAAGGGTCCTTATGAAGGGTCAATAGAAATTGGCATATCACGTTGTGGCTTTTGCGCAGGTAAGAAACGTTCTTGCTAGAATCCCATAGCAGCCACGTAAAACATGCAACAACAATTAGAGGACGTCTAACTTGTTTTTGCAGGGTATGCTATGTGATGTGATATGGCCAAAAGGATGTGATGAATGATATATGTGATGTATGAGATTGATCATGTTCTTGTAATAGGAATCACGACTTGCATGTCGATGAGTATGACAACTAGCAGGAGCCATAGGAGTTGTCTTAATTTATTGTATGACCTGCATGTCAATGAAAATGCCATGTAATTACTTTACTTTATTGCTAACCGTTAGCCATAGTAGTAGAAGTAATAGTTGGCGAGACAACTTCATGAAGACACGATGATGGAGATCATGGTGTCATGCCGGTGACGAAGGTGATCATGCCGCGCCTCGAAGATGGAGATCAAAGGCGCAAGATGATATTGGCCATATCACGTCACTTTATGATTTGCATGTGATGTTTGTCATGTTTACATCTTATTTGCTTAGAACGACGGTAGCATAAATAAGATGATCCCTCACTAAAATTTCAAGAGACGTGTTCCCCCTAACTGTGCACCGTTGCGAAGGTTCGTTGTTTCGAAGCACCACGTGATGATCGGGTGTGATAGATTCTAACGTTCGAATACAACGGGTGTTGATGAGCCTAGCATGTACAGACATGGCCTCGGAACACATGCGAAACACTTAGGTTGACTTGACGAGCCTAGCATGTACAGACATGGCCTCGGAACACAAGAGATCGAAAGGTCGAACATGAGTCGTATAGTAGATGCGATCAACATGGAGATGTTCACCGATGATGACTAGTGCATCTCACGTGATGATCGGACACGGCCTAGTTTGACTCGGATCATGTATCACTTAGATGACTAGAGGGATGTCTATCTGAGTGGGAGTTCATTAAATAATCAGATGAACTTAATTATCATGAACATAGTCAAAAGGTCTTTGCAAATTATGTCATAGCTTACGCTTTAGTTCTACTGTTTAAGATATGTTCCTAGAGAAAATTTAGTTGAAAGTTGATAGTAGCAATTATGCGGACTGGGTCCGTGAACTGAGGATTGTCCTCATTACTGCACAGAAGGCTTATGTCCTTAATGCACCGCTCGGTGTGCTGAACCTCAGCGTCATCTATAGATGTTGCGAAACATCTGACATACATGTTTTGATGACTACGTGATAGTTCAGTGTGTGATGCGAACGGTTTAAAATTGTGGCGACAAGACGGTTTTGAAACGTCGCAGAACATATGAGATGTTCCAAAGACTGAAATTGGGATTTCAGACTAATTCCCACGTCAAGAGGTATGAGACCTCTGACAAGTTTCTTAAGCCTGCAAACTAAGGGAGAAAAGCTCAATCATTGAGCATGTGCTCAGATTGTCTGAGTACTACAATCACTTGAATCGAGTGGGAGTTAATCTTCCAGATGAGATAGTGATGGTTCTCCATACTCACTGCCACCAAGCTATTAGAGCTTCGTGATGAACTATAACATATCAGGGATAGACATGATGATCCTTGAGCAACTCGTGATGTTTGACACTGCGAAAGTAGAAATCAAGAAGGAGCATCAATTGTTGATGGTTAGTAAAACCACTAGTTTCTAGAAGGGCAAGGGCAAAAGGGATACTTCATGAAACAGCAAATCATTTGCTGCTCTAGTGAAGAATCCCAAGGTTGAACCCAAACCCGAGACTAAGTGCTTCTGTAATGAGGGGAACGGTCACTGAAGCAGAACTACCCTAGATACTTGGTAGATGAGAAGGCGGGCAAGGTCGACAGAAGTATATTGGATATACGTTATATGAATATGTACTTTACTAGTACTCCTAGCAGCACCAGGGTATTAGATACTGGTTCGGTTGCTAAGTGTTAGTAACTCAAAATAAAAGCCGCGGAATAAACGGAGACTAGCTAAAGGTGAGATGATGATATGTGTTGGAAGTGTTTCCAAGGTTGATGTGATCAAGCATCGCATGCTCCCTCTACCATCGAGATTGGTGTTAAACCTAAATAATTGTTATTTGGTGTTTGCGTTGAGCATAAACATGATTGGATTATGTTTATCGCAATACGGTTATTCATTTAAGGAGAATAATGGTTACTCTGTTTATTTGAATAATGCCTTCAATGGTCTTGCACCTAAAATGAATCTCGATCGCAGTGATACACATGTTCGTGCCAAAAAGATATAAAATAGTAATGATAGTACCACATACTTGTGGCACTGCCATTTGAGTCATATTGGTATAGAACGCATGAAGAAGCTCCATGTAGATGGATCTTTGGACTCACTCGTTTTTGAAAAGATTGAGACATGCGAACCATGTCTATAGGTATATATGCATGAAGAAACTCCATGCAGATGGATCGTTTGGACTCACTTGTTTTTGAATCACTTGAGACATGCAAATCATACCACATGGGCAAGATGACTGGAAGGCCTCGTTTTCAGTAAGATGGAACAAGAGAGCAACTTGTTGGAAGTAATACATTTGATGTGTGCAGTCCAATGAGTGTTGAGGCACGCAGTGGATATCGATATGTTCTTACTTCACAGATGATTTGAGTAGATGCTGAGAATATTTACTTGATGAAACACAAGTTTGAATTATTGAAAAGTTCAAGTAATTTCAGAGTGAAGTTGAAGATCGTCGTGACAAGAGGATAAAATGTCTATGATATGATCATAGAGATATCTGAGTTACGAGTTTGGCACACAATTAAGACATTGTGGAAAGTGTTTCACAATTGATACCGCCTGGAACACCACAGTGTGATGGTGTGTCCGAACATCATAACTGCACCCTATTGGATATGGTGCATACCATGATGTCTCTTATAGAATTACCACTATCGTTTATGGGTTAGGCATTAGAGACAACCGCATTCACTTTAAAAGGGGCACCACGCAATTCCGTTGAGACGACACCGTTTAGAGAAACCTAAGTTGTCGTTTCTTAAAAGTTTGGGGCTGCGATGCTTATGTGAAAAGTTTCACGCTGATAAGCTCGAACCCAAAGCGGATAAATGCATCTTCATAGAATACCCAAAACAGTTGGGTATACCTCCTATTTCAGATCTGGAAGCAAAAGTAGTTGCTTCTAGAAACGGGTCCTTTCTCGAGGAAAAGTTTCTCTCGAAAGAATTGAGTGGGAGGATGGTAGAGACTTGATGAGGTTATTGAACCGTCACTTCAACTAGTGTGTAGCAGGGCACAAGAAGTTGTTCCTGTGGCACCTAGACCAATTTAAGTGGAAGCTTATGATAGTGATCATGAAACTTCGGATCAAGTCACTACCAAACCTCGTAGGTCGATAAGGATGCGTACTACTTCGAGTGGTACATAATCCTGTCTTGGAAGTCATGTTGCTAGACAACAATGAACCTACAAGCTATGGAGAAGCGATGGTGGGCCCGGATTCCGATGAATGGCTTGAGGCCATAAAATCCGAGAGAGGATCCATGTATAAAACCGGGTATAGACTTTGGAAGAACTACTTGATGGTCGTAAGGCTGTTGGGTGCAGATGGATTTTAAAGGGAAGACAGTCAATAATGATAAGTGTCACCATTAAGAAAGCTCGACCGACAAGTTCAAGGAGTTGACTACGATGAGATTTTTCTCACTCGTAGCGATGCTAAGAGTCTGTTGGAATTATATTAGCAGTTACTGCATTATTTATGAAATCTTGCAGATAGGATGTCAAAACATTGTTTCCTCGACGATTTTCTTGAGGAAAGGTTGTATGTGATACAACCAGAAGGTTTTGTCAATCCTGAAAGATGCTAACAAGTATGCAAAGCTCCAGCAATCCTTCTAAGGACTGGAGTAAGCATCTCGGAGTTGGAATGTACGCTTTGATGAGATGATCAAAGATTTTGGGTTTATACAAAGTTTATGAGAAACTTGTATTTTCAAAGAAGTGAGTGGGAGCACTATAGAATTTCTGATGAGTATATGTTGTTGACATATTGTTGATCAGAGATGATGTAGAATTTCTGGAAAGCATACAGGGTTATTTGAAAAGTGTTTTTCAATGGAAAACCTGGATTAAGCTACTTGAACATTAAGCATCAAGATCTATAAGGATAGATCAAAAACGCTTAATAGTACTTTCAAATGAATACATACCGTGACAAGTTTTTGAAGGAGTTCAAAATAGATCAGCAAAGAAGGAGTTCTTGGCTGTGTTACAAGGTGTGAGTATTGAGTAAGACTCAAGACCTGACCACAACAGAAGAGAGAGAAAGGACGAAGGTCGTCCCCTATGCTTTAGACGTAGGCTCTACAGTATGCTATGCTGTGTACCGCACATGAAGTGTGCCTTGCCATGAGTTAGTCAAGGGGTACAATAGTGATCCGGGAATGGATCACATGACAGCGGTTGAACTTATCCTTAGTATCTAGTGGACTAAGGAATTTTCTCTATTATGGAGGTGAAAAGGAGTTCGTCGTAAAGGGTTACGTCGATGCAAACTTTGACACTAATCCGGATGACTCTGAGTAGTAAAACGGATTCGTATAGTAGAGCAGTTAATTGGAATAGCTCCAAGTAGCGCGTGGTAGCTGCATCTACAAGATGACATAGATATTCGTAAAGCACACACGGATCTGAAAGGTTCAGACCCGTTGACTAATAACCTCTCTCACAAGCGAGATATGAACAAACCCCATGGGTGTTGGAATAATTACAATCACATGGTGATGTGAACTAGATTATTGACTCTAGTAAACTCTTGGGTATTAATCACATGGCGATGTGAACTAGATTATTGACTCTAGTGCAAGTGGGAGACTGTTAGAAATATGCCCTAGAGGCAATAATACATTGGTTATTATTATATTTCCTTGTTCATGATAATCGTTTATTATCCATGCCAAAATTGTATTGATAGGAAACTCAGATACATGTGTGGATACATAGACAACACCATGTCCCTAGTAAGCCTCTAGTTGACTAGCTCGTTGATCAAGAGATGGTTACGGTTTCCTGACCATGGACATTGGATGTCGTTGATAACGGGATCACATCATTAGGAGAATGATGTGATGGACAAGACCCAATCCTAAGCCTAGCACAAGATTGTGTAGTTCGTTTGCTAAGAGCTTTTCTAATGTCAAGTATCATTTCCTTAGACCATGAGATTGTGCAACTCCCGGATACCGTAGGAATGCTTTGGGTGTACCAAACGTCACAACGTAACTGGGTGGCTATAAAGGTGCACTACAGGTATCTCCGAAAGTATCTGTTGGGTTGGCACGAATCGAGACTGGGATTTGTCACTCCGTGTAAACGGAGAGGTATCTCTGGGCCCACTCGGTAGGACATCATCATAATGTGCACAATGTGACCAAGGAGTTGATCACGGGATGATGTGTTACGGAACGAGTAAAGAGACTTGCCGGTAACGAGATTGAACAAGGTATCGGGATACCGACGATCGAATCTCGGGCAAGTACTATACCGGTAGACAAAGGGAATTGTATACGGGATTGATTGAATCCTTGACATCATGGTTCATCCGATGAGATCATCGTGGAACATGTGGGAGCCAACATGGGTATCCAGATCCCGCTGTTGGTTATTGGCCGGAGAACGTCTCGGTCATGTCTGCATGGTTCCCGAACCCGTAGGGTCTACACACTTAAGGTTCGATGACGCTAGGGTTATAGGGAATAGATATACGTGGTTACCGAATGTTGTTCGGAGTCCCGGATGAGATCCCGTACGTCACGAGGAGTTCCGGAATGGTCTGGAGGTAAAGATTTATATATGGGAAGTCCTGTTTTGGTCACCGGAAAAGCTTCGGGTGCTATCGGTAACGTACCAGGACCACCGGGAGGGTCCCGGGGGTCCACCAGGTGGGGCCACCAGCCCCAGAGGCCTACGTGGGCCAATAGTGGGAAGGGACCACCCCCTAGGTGGGCTGGGGTGCCTCCCACCAAGGCCCAAGGCGCCCTCAAGACGAGAGGGGGCAAACCCTAGGAGCAGATGGGCCCTAAGGCCCACCCTAGGTGCGCCCCCCTCTCTCCCCCTTGGCCGCCACCCAGATGGGATCTGGGGGCTGCCGCCACCCCTAGGGAGGGAAGCCTAGGTGGGGGCGGAGCCCCTCCTCTTCCCCTATATATACTTGAGGTATGGGGGCTGCCCAACACATGATTTGCTCTCCCTCTTGGCGCAGCCCTTCCTCTCTCCCTCCTCGTCTCTCGCAGTGCTTGGCGAAGCCCTGCTGGAGTGCCACGCTCCTCCATCACCACCATGCCGTTGTGCTGCTGTTGGACGGAGTCTTCCCCAACCTCTCCCTCTCTCCTTGCTGGATCAAGGCGTGGGAGACGTCACCGGGCTAGATTACTCCCCTTCCCCTCGGTGCTAGATTACTCCATAGATTGATCTTGGTGATGCGTAGAAAATTTTGAATTTCTGCTACATTCCCCAACAGGCCGCTTCTGCCCGTACTGCCGGGTGCAGGATCTACAGCCGGTGGCGCCGCAGGCCGGAGCCTCATCTGTGTACATAGCAATCTGGAAAAAGGCAGAAACATACATCTAGGACATTCAAAATCAATTCTCCAGATCTGGAATAAAAAAGGGCATAAACATATATGTAGGACATTCAAAATCAATTCTCAAGATCTGGCTACGAATTATTAGCAAGCACACTAACCCTAGTCGGATTATTAGCAAAAAAATCATTTGTACCGAACAAACAATTAATCACTAACCATAGATACCATTCAAACAATCAATACTCTACACGGTTCTAACGAATTTTACTTTGATTTCATGGACTGGGTGAACATAACCAAGGATTTCTGTTCCCAACAAAAGGGGCGGGGGGGGGGGGACTAACTGGTTTTCCGTCGGAGTCGGAGTCGTTGCCGGAGTAGCTGTGGACCTCCGGCTCCGGCTGGGAAGGCACGACGACGACAAAGTCAAGGTCGCACTGCTGCCCGCACGAGACCTCCTCGGTGGCGACAGCAACCTCTGCGCCCAGCTTCATGCATTGCGAGGGTGCTTTACAAGCCCCAACGTCGCCACTCCCACCGATGGTGCGCTTCGGTAAAATCCTAATACACTCCAGGCGGCAGTGACAACTGTGGACGGGGTGTGCGCCCGCCTATTATGACCAGCGGATCGGGCGCGCCATTAATATGGAGCAGTGGGAGCGAGGTGGGCGGCGGTCAAAGGGCTGGCTCGCCTCCCGGTGAGCCTGCGCAGTGGACTGCTGGCATGCCTACCGTCATTTCACACAACTACTAGCACGCCCCACGGTGAGTGCATAGTGAACACGCGCATGCCTCGACCTCCCGGTCTGCCTGCTAGCATGCGTCTCGTCAACTCACGCATGCTCGTACGACACACGGGACGCATGCACGTCACGTATTATATTGATTTTTCCTTTTTGATGATTAATTCTGCCGCTTTATTGCTTAACCGAAGCACGACACGTACATTGTTGGTCTAACGCACACGGTTCGAATAAAGAGTCCGTTTGCGATATTGGTTGATAATTATTTATAATTTCCTGTATGCAAGAAGATTATATCAAAACTTGTCTCAATTTTTTTTTATATCACGGTCCATTGGTGTCCATATGACACCACGATAAGTTTCATGAATTTCAACTTAGTTTTGGATTTACTAGATTTTAAAATCAAGATTCTCGATGTTAGAAAATTCTTGCATGCGGACTAAACATGCACCAAGGGACACGTACACATATGATTTTGCAATCCATTTTCATGCACTATCACGGGTCTCATGTAGATCAAATTTGATTTTTGCACATTAAATCCCTAGGAAATCAATCAATGTATAAAAATGGACAAATGTTATCTTTTTTTTTCCAATTTTTAACACTAAACTCCTTTGGTCGCATGTTTGCTGCAGAAAAAGTTTGACATGCATCTTTGGGCCACATGCACGCGGTGGTCCTACGACACTCACTCGCGTGGGCCCACGAGGTCGCCTTCCAGTACTATGACATGCGATGAGAGAGGTTAATTTGACCAACAAGGATGGTCATTTTTTGGTTTTTGTTACGTACGGTAGGAGTATATATATAGTACGCGTTGAACAGGGTGGCCCGGGGCAATAATACGCGTCATATAGGACAACCACTCGTGTGCGATGCTTCCATCCGTGGGCCCCCGAGGGTTTCCTCCATCACTTTGACACAACAAGGAGGTTTCTTTTTGCACTGTGTTGCGGTAGGAGTATATACTACGCGTCGAAGAGGGGACAAGGGGGCCGGGGCAACACATACTACACACACATCATGAACGATCTCGCTCCGTGTGGGGACTTTTCGGTTTCCGAGGCAGGTGCCACAAAGAAGTTGTGCATATTGGGTATTAAAAACATCACCAACACATTGGGCCACGTGCAGATGATGGTTGTCACTCATTCGCCTGTGACTCTTCCCTCCATGGGCCTGCAAGGTCGTCGTCCATCTAATATATATGACATAACGATAAAGGTAATTTGACGAACAAGGAGGATTATTTTCGGGTTGTGTTACGGTACGTAGGAGTATATATTATGCGTCAAAGAGGGGAGGGGGCAACATATATATACTACGTGTCATGAACCTCGGTGCCACATCAAAGTTCTGCATATATATTAGGTATTCAAACATCACAACCACACATCTCCATACATGTGTTTGGCCCACAAGCAAGCGATGGCGGTTGTCCTCTAGCACTCACTCACGGGGTTATCGGCGAGATGCTTCGTCCATCTCTGTGTGCCCACTTGGTCAATCACTTCGACCGACAGCGACAGAGGTTAATTTGACTTATAATTAGGAGGGGATTAAATTTTGGTTCATCTTAGACGGTATGGTACATGCAAGTATACTTCAAGCGCATGTGTACGCACGAATCCCTCCCACCGGGTCGAAGTGGGGGGGTGTTGGTGTCAAAACCGGCAGATCTCGGGTAGGGGGTCCCGAACTGTGCGTCTAAGGATTGATGGTAACAAGGGACAAGTAGGACACAATGTTTACCCAGGTTCGAGCCCTCTTAATGGAGGTAAAACCCTACGTCCTGCTTGATTGTATTTGATGAGTATAGGGGTTACAAGAGTTGATCTACCTCGAGATCGTAATGGCTAAACCCTAATTGTCTAGCCTATGAGAATTCGGATAGCCTCTACGGACTAAACCCTCCGGTTTATATACACACAGGAGGGATCTAGGGTTGTACATAGTCGGTTTATGGAGAAGGAAATAACATATCCGGACACCAATCTTGCCATCGACGCATATGGGAGTCCTACCTGAACACAGGGGGAAAGTCTTCTGCTTGTATCTCCATGGCCCATCAGTCCGACCCATGTCAAATAGCCCAGACTTCTGAGGACCCCCTAATCCAGGACTCCCTTAGTAGCCCCTGAACCAGTCTTCGATGACGATGGCATGCGGATTGTCTTCGACATTGCAAGGCGGGTTCCTTCTCTTGAACACTTTAGGATAACTACGTGCACAAAGGAATTGTGTCCGGCCCTGTATAATTAACACAACCCTTAGCCACAAAGGCATGATGTCAAAATAAAATAGTGTCCTTTACTGACAACTTTTTTGGCGAAGCGTCAGATCTAGCTCCTTATTATTTCGAACTGTTTTCACGCCCCCCCGTTTCGTGTTTCGAGGCATAACCTCCATTGGCACGTCTTGTCAAAACAGAGATTGTGCCCGCCCATTGCGGGATTCACATTATTACAGTTTTGGGTAATCCAACCGCGCCATTCGCATGATCTCTTTGGGAGCAGGCAAGTTTTAAGGCTTGAGTGGGGGGCGTTTGGCATTCACCGCCTATAAGAGGGTAAAGATTCCTCCTTTTCCCCAAGCCTACTTCCATCTCCTTCCCTCCTTTCCTCTGAGCTCCAGCACCCAAAATCTCAATCTTTCTCACCGCCACCAACCTTCCCAGCCATGTCTGGATCTGGTTCCAAAGGCAAGTGGGAGGCCTCCTCCGTCACTGAGAAGGACATCAAGGAGCTTCGGAGTGTGGGATATTTGTCCATGGATATCGCGCACAGGCTCCCTGCCAAGGATCAGGTCATCCCCACTCCAGAGCCCGGCAAGAGGGTTGTATTAATTCCTCACTTCCTCCGAGGGCTAGGGTTCCCCCTCCACCCCTTTGTCCGAGGCCTTATGTTCTATTACGGGCTAGATTTCCATGATCTGGCCCCGAATTTCTTCCTCCACATATCGGCATTCATCGTCGTGTGTGAGGCTCTACTCCACATTCCCCACACTTCGGCCTATGGCTCAAGGTTTTCAATCTGAAGCCGAAGGTGGTCGACGGACAACACGCAGATTGCGGCGGGGCCATGGTGAGCAAGCTTCCCAACGCCGTCTGGACCAAAGGGGCATTCGTGAAGATGGTCAAGGTGTGCCAGCAGGAGTGGTTCTACATCATCAAACCCCGCAATGCCAACTGGGCAGCCGTGCCCAACTTCAGATCTGGACCCCCACGAGGCTCACCTCCTGGATCGCTAAGGGCCTTGACTCGGGGTCCGCGGCGGAGGTGCACATGCTGCAAACGCACATCACCAACATGATAGGCAAAAACACCGGCCTCACCGACATGATTCAGGTGATGCTGTTCCGCCGCACTCTTCCATGCCAACTCCAGGCCTCGCACATGTGGGAGTCCAATCCGGAAGAACCACGGACCTTGAAGCGTTTCTTAGGCACCATGCATGAAGACATATGGAAGCTGCTCTTCAAGGCCCAAAAGACGTGGCCGAAGAAGACCGAAGACATCATTCTTGACATCGAGAATCCGGCCTCACTTGTAAGCATGACTTTCTCGAGTACCTATTCGCTAAAATAAGTTTACATATAACATATTGTCTGTTCTTCCGTGTAGGGCTGGACGGCGAAGGCGGAGCGGATCAAGTGTTCGGCACCGCTGCCCGAAGACCCACCCACACCCCAGCTGAAGGAGATGCTGGTCTAGGTGCCATATCAGGCACCGGAGAAGAAGGCCAAGAAGAAGAAGGGCAAGGAGGCCAAGGGTGGCCCCTGCCATAAGGGTCCTTCGGACGCTATGTCCGGAGAGATCGAAGCCCTCTCCTCCGAAGAGGAGGAAGAGGAGGAGGTGGAAAGCGACCCCCCCTCCACAAGGGGAGGAAGAAGAAGAGGGCGGCCTCCAAAGACCCGAAGGGGAAGGCGCCCCAGAGGGGGAAGATGACCCTCCAGGACAGTTCCGACTCAGATGCCGAACTGGTCCCCAAAAGGCCTCTCAGGGCGAAGCCCCTGGACGAATCGTAAGTATTTAGATACTTGCTTTTTGTCTTTCAGTTTTCCTATTTGCATAACTTATTATGCCATGTGCCTTTCAGCCCTCCCCGCGATCTCCCAAACCCTTCATTATCAGAGGGGAGTTCTCTGCCACCTAAGATGGCAGAGAGTGAGACGCCGCCACGAGCCCCCTTGCCTATTACCATGGATGACACCGAGGTGTTGTCACGAAGGACCTCTCCTGGTCGTGGAGGGGCGGGCGAGGCTGTTGGGAAAACACCCGAGGTTAACACCTCGGCCGCCGAAGGCATAGGGGAGGCGACCCCTATGACAACCGACGGTGGGGACCCCCAAGAATCCGGGCCCTAGCCGGACACCATTTCGGAGACCAATGTGGCTCCGAGAATAGGTGAATAGCCCTCTTCGAAGGAGGGGGGAGCATCGGCTCCCTCGGTGACCTCCACTAATCCGGAGGCGCCGAACACTCTAGCGGAAGCACTGCAATGTACTTCCATCATGGAAGAGCACTGCACCCTGATGGGTGTGGTGGTGGAGAAGGTTCAGTCCGCCAAGAGCGGACTAAACGAAGCTTTTACCAGCCTACTGACAGGCTTCGAGGTATGCGACGTAATGCTCTAAACACTTTTCCATATATGTAGGAGTATGCCTGTATACAGATAGTAGCCCCTGAGGCTCTATCCGGTGGAAAAGAAACCGGGCAGAGGATCCACATAAAATTTGGGAAAGCTAACATACTTCTCTGTTATTGCAACATGCTTCCCTGTTAGCGGCGAACGCCCAGGCCGCTGAAGTTTCCGAACTCAATCGGAAGCTTCGGGTGGCCGATGAAGAGATCGACCGCATTAACAAGCGGTTCAATGAGACGCAAGGTATGCGTATAGTGTTTTTTAATTGTATTTCATAAGTTATAGTTATATTCAGAGATTTAACTCGTGTAATGCTTTGATTATGAGCATAGTTGGTGCGGCCGAGGTTGAGACCCTCAAAGGCACCCTTGCCCAAGCCAAGAAAGAGGCGAAGGCGAACAAGGCAGCCGCTGACAAAGTGGCTGTTGAACTGAAGACCGAGCAGGCCGCCTACAGTCAACACGAGGCTCGGGTGGCTGAAGTCGAGCAAGAGCTTAAGGATTCCATCATCAAATGTGAGGCTTTGGAGGAGAAGACTTCGGCCCAATCATCCAAACTCGCCAAAGCCCTCCAGGAGGCTAAAGAGGCGCGGGTCGAATCCCGGAGTGCTCGCGAAGAGATCCGTCAGGCGAAGCAGATAGCGGCTGGTAAGGCCTTTCTTTTGCAGAGTATATTTGGAGGTCAAAGATATGCTTTGCTCACTCGAGTGTGGAGTTCTCCCGACGCGTTTGCGGATCTTCCGAGGAATGCCGCCGACGCCGCACAGTTCTTCCGAGCCCAGGAGGGGAACTCGACCGAGAAGTTGTTCTGGTTGCAGTTTCTTGCGCCGGAGCACCCGACGCCCCTGAACGATCAGCTGAAATAGCTGATGGAGCTGCATAGGGTGGCCAGTTTGGCCATGAAGGATCTAATAGTCTGGCTTTGGCCAGCCGAACCAATTCCCAGCAGCTACTTCGGTTTGGTGAAGCGGCTCGGCGACGCACTACCCTGGATTGATGCTGTGAAGTGCTCGGCCTGCATAGAAGGTGCCCGGATGGCTTTTGCCCATGTCAAGATGCACTGGGCAAAGATGAAGGACACCGATGTGGCGACCGCAGGCCCGCCCGAAGGCAAGGACCACCGCAAGCCGGAGATATACTTCGAAGACGTCCTAGCCAGGGCCCAAATAGTAGAGGGCCAGTGCTCTTAGGACGTGATATTTGAGTAGATCTGTGCGGGTTATAAAACTATGCTATGAACCCAAGCTTGTAATATACCTATGTTTGTGATTTTTGTTTTCAAGCGATTTTTCCTCCTGTGCGGCTGTTTATTTCTGAAAGTTTGCCAGTCGTCGGCTTCAGCCCCCACGTGGATGCTACAGGAGTGTTCAACATAACGCGTGACTGTACTTTATCCAACGTCTTGGTCCGTGAAGGAGGCGTTCACGGGTTGAACCAGGCAATCAGACTATGCGGCTTTAGCACTTTCGCCTAGCCATAGGAGTTTGGCTGTGGGGCTAAGTACTAGCCCCTGGTGCATGTGCGGCAATCCGAACTATGGTGCCCTTACAACGCGGCTGGGAAAAAGACCAGCCCCTCGTATAACACGGGGTAAATTGCTAACGATTTGTAGTATAAGACTAAGTCGCTGAATCGCTGACCAGCTCTCGCCTTATCATGACAGTCAGTTTTCGGCTTTCTCTACTGAGGTGTTGGAAAACATGCTTCTATGGTTCAAACGCAGCTAGAACAAGGTGCTAAATCACAAAGAGAATTACTAGATGAAAGGAATCATAATATGCATGACTTTGTTGTTAGAGTTGCAACTAGAGGAGGTAAAATGACTCAGGAACCACTTTATCCTGAGGGACACCCAAAAAGAATTGAACAAGATTCACAAAGAAACAACACCACTGCACCTAGTCCTTCTAAAAAGAAAAAGAAGAAGAAAAATGATAGGACTTTGCATGCTTCTAGTGAACCTGAAGTAGAGAAACCTCGTGATAATGAAAATGAAATTTCTATCTCAGATGCTGAAACTCAATCTAGTAATAAACATCCACCTAGTGATAATGAAAAAGATAATGCTGATATTCATGAAGACTCTCAACCAAATAAAAAAGAACCAGATAATGATGTTGAAATAGAACCACCTGTTGATCTTGATAACCCACAACCGAAGAATAAAAGTATGATAAAAGAGACTTTGTGGCTAGGAAACACGGTAAAGAAAGAGAACCGTGGGTTCAAAAACCTATGCCTTTTCTACCCAAGTCAACTAAAAAGAATGATGAAGAAGAATTTGAACGCTTTGCTGAAATGCTGAGGCTAGTCTTTTTGCGTACTCGCTTGACTGATATCTTGAAAATGCCTCCTTATGCAAAGTATATGAAAGACATCATCACTAATAAGAGAAAAATACCTGAAGCTGAAATCTCCAATGCTTGCTAATTACACTTTTAAAGATTGAGTACCTAAAAAACTTGGAGATCCGGGTATACCAACTATACCTTGCTCTATCAAAAAGAATTATGTGAAAACTGCTTTGTGTGATTTAGGAGCTGGTGTTAGTGTTATGCCTTTCTCTTTAAATAAAAGACTTGACTTAAATAAACTCACACCTACTGAAATATCTCTGCAAATGGCTGACAAGTTAACTGCCATACCTATCGGTATCTGTGAGGATGTGCCCGTTGTTGTTGCTAATGTTACTATTTTGACTGACTTTGTTATACTTGAGATGCCCGAGGACGACAACATGTCGATTATCCTTGGTAGACCCTTCTTGAATACTATAGGGCCTGTTATTGATTGCAATAAAAGCAAGGTCACTTTTCATATTACTGGTAATGAGCATACGGTGCACTTTCCGAAGAAACCATTCCAAGTGAATGGTATTAATGTTATTGAAAAATCTCCGACAATCACTATTGGAAGTTTTCAAATACCTCTACCTACTGTCAGAAAGAAATATGAAATGCTTATTGTTGGGGAGATGCATATCCCCATTGAGGTAACTTAGTGATTTACGAAAGTTCTTCGGTTTCATGCTAATCGAAAGTGGTTGTTAATAAGACTTGGTCAAGCTTATTAATGAATCATTTTTGAACGGTATGAAGTTGATGAATTTAGTAAGTAATACCTTCTGTCCTTACTTTTTGTTTTCTGTTTTTATTAGTTAAATAAAATAAAATGCCATGTTTTGTCTGTTTTCTGAATTTCCCGTGTAATAAAAAATGACCCAAAAATAAAAGTTCTCAGAATGCCCTGAAAATTTTATATGATTTTTTCTGAATATTTAAGATTTTTTGGTGCAAATAATACCAGAGGGGGGGGGTGCACCAGGTGGGCACAACCCACCTGGGCGCGCCAGCACCCCCTAGCGGGCCCTGGGGGGTTGTGGTCCCCACGTGGGCCCCCTCACTTACCTCTTCATCCCACATCATCACTCACCTCCAGAAAAAAAATCCCCATTGCTCTCTCTCGCGTGTTCTTGAGCTCAAACCCGCGGATTTTGATCTCTTTGCTCGAAGCTCCATTTCCGAAACTGTTTCGGGGATTTGTTGCTTGGTATGTGACTCCACCATTTGTCCAATTAGTTTTGTTTTAGTGGTTTATACTTTGAATAAATAGCTACTCTTGGTGCTGCTATAGATGTGCTTGCATGTTGAATTCTTAGTGTTCTAAGTAGTTTGAATGCTTGCTATGGCCTCTATGTATCCCTATGAGTAGTTGCTATCAATTTTGTGAAGTTTTGTTGGAAAAAATCTGTGAACTAAAAATTCAGATTTTTGTTCATAGGAAAAATTGTACGCGGACATGAATATCTTCAGGAAATTTGGCTCTAAGAAAAACTCCAAGGGTGTTATTGGGGAGTCTTCTGACAGTGATCTCCACCCTCGGAGGTTGGCGGAGGTACGGCCGTGCGAATGGCCGAACACCCCGTTCCTGCAAGAGGCTGGAATTCATGAGGAGTTCATGCAATTTATTGCTAATGCCGGCCTCACGGACTTCATCGCAGATGAGTGTGACCAACACCAAATCCTCACAAAGAACTTTGTTCAAAGTTTTACTTTCCTGCCTAGAAATAATCCTCCTGAAGTGAGCTTTGACTTATATGCTGAAAACCACCAGATACCACTTACTGAGTTTTGTAACATATGCATGATCCCGTCTGATGGGAGCTTGGCTGAGCCTAGGCCGGCTGAGTTTGAGGCCTTCTGTCGCACTTTGACAGTGGGTGATGAGAGAAGAGTGTCAGCCATCACTACCGGTGGCTTACATTTTCCTGCTGTTCGTTACTTTGCACTCTTCATTACCAAATGCTTGCTTGCTAGAGAGAAGGTGGGTGCACTTAGTTCACCAGACTTTGCTGTTTTACATCGTGCATTAGCGGGCGACAACACTTATAGCTTGGGAGCTATCGTGGCTTGTCGCCTGCAGCTTAATAAATCTCAGGGTAAAATACATGGTGGGATTTTTGCTACTCGGTTGGCGGCTCACTTCGAGGTTGAGATACGCCCTCATGATTTCCCCCTGACCCAGATTTACCTAGACCGAGCAACCATGGATCACCATAACTTTCTTGCACATGATCGTCCCGATCTTGCCATTCCTTATAACCTGGTCTATAGCGTTGACACTCGTGATTTTATCCCCTTGCCTGCACCTGCTTTGTTTGATTCTGTTTCTAGGGGTGGATACCGGATTATGCCCGCAGACATCCTCGCCTTCTGGAACGCTCATGCTGCTGTAGAGGCCGCACAGGCACCTCAGTAGTGGGATGAGTGGATGCCCGCTCCTCGGGATCCCTACTACCATCCAGGCTACTGATGATTACCAAGTTAGGCCAAAAGCCTAATCTTGGGGGAGTGCGTGTTTCTCACCGACATTATATTCATGTTCCCACATATCATTCTATTTGTCGGTGTTCACACTTTTTCATTGTATCATCCATGCTTAGATTTATTTTCTTGCTTTCTTCTTGTGTGTTTGAAAAACTTTAGAAAAACAAAAAAAATAGTTGTAGTAATTTACTTTCTATGCATGCTTAGTAGTAGAACTAGAAAGAAAATCCAAAAAGATTTCCTTGTTCTTATTTTGCTTGTTGGGAGCTTTCCCGTGTAAATAGTTTTTCTCATTTTTGCTTTTGCTTTTTATTTGCTTGTTGAAGAAAACCAAAAACTCCAAAAATATTTCAGTGTGTTTCTCTGAATTTCTTTCCTTTTTATTCGAGTTGTACCGAGGAGAAGTCCACGATGAAAACGTTGAGTGGCTCTCATATGAATAATTGTTGAACTAATAAAGAGCCCATTTTACCTTGTCTTCTCCGGTTGAATAAAATGTTTTGCAGATTCCAGCTTAGTCCATGGCACTCTTGCACTATTATTATTTTCGTATCATTCGCTCGTGCAAGTGAAAGGCAATAATGACGATATTCGATGAGCTGGCCGTGGCAAAGAGAAACTGGTATGAACTCGACTTGTTCTCGTTGTGTAAATATGTTTAACCTAGTATCCAGGCTTCAGCCCATAATGATTAAACATGTTTGCAATGACAATTTGAGATTATAGTTTCTCATGCCATGCATAAGTAGCTAGGAGTGAATAATGATTTATCTTGGATATCAACATAGCGTTAAAATGATTGTGATGTAGTATGATGATATGGTATCCTCCTCTAAATGTTCGAGTGGCTTGACTTGGTACATGTTCATGCATGTAGTTGAATCAAAACCAACATAGCCTCTATAATATTTATGTTCATGGTGTTCATATCCTACTCATGCTAGTGTCCAATGTTACTTATGCATAATGCCTGGTTATGATCGTTGTTGCTCTCTAGCTGGCCGCTTCTCAATCTTAATTACTAGCCTTCGCCTGTACTAAGTGGGAACTCTTCTTGTACATCAAAAACCTTGAACCGAAATTTATTCCAGATGAGTCCACCATACCTACCTATATATGGTATTACCCTGCCGTCCTAAGTAAATTTGCATGTGCCACCTCTACAAACTTCTAAAAATTATCCGTTTTGTGTGCCTAGATCGTTCATGGAACGACATGAGGTGGTCGATATCTTCCATGCTAAGCGGGTTATTCTCAGGTCGAGTGTTTATTCACTCGCCATCGCATGAGAAAATGGGCGGTAATAGGGATGCCCATTCCCAAACTACAAACATGAAAAAGAGTTCATCTCTTGAATAATCAAACAAAAACTCCCAATGGAGTCAAAACCTTTACTTTTATCGCTTGGGAACCGCCACTAGCGTGCTTAGCATAGAAGATGTTGATAACTGATAGTCGTGAAGTGAATAAGAAGGGTGCATGTCTCAAAATATCATTTATCTCTGTTTTAAAAATTGTGCTCCGGCACCTCTGCAAATCACTGATTCCCTCTACGAAGGGACTTTCTATGTACTTTTATGTTGTGTCATCACCTTCTAACAACAAGCGCCAGAAACTGAGTAGAGCACAGTTGTCATGATTTATGCATTGTGTATAGCTAATGTTGGGTGCATCATGACTCGATCTTTTCTACCATGAATTACAATGTTTAGTCGCTGCTTGAACTTTGGAGGTGCTCTGCATTTCTATTTTGCGGTCTCAGAAAGGGCTAGCGAGATACCACTATTGTCATATTATATCATGGTTGTTTTGACAACATGTTGCTGTTTGAGATTTCTTATTATTGCTCGCTAGCTGATTATGTCATTGATATGAATCATTATAATCTTTAAATATTATTGTTGACATGGTTAGTAATAATGTTGGATGAAACCTCGATGCTGTTTAAGCTTGTTTATGAAAACAAGAGCAAAAGAGTTCGTAAAAGTTTTTCTTTCTCACTTTCAGTTTATCAACTGAATTGCTTGAGGACAAGCAAAGGTTTAAGCTTCGGGGAGTTGATACGTCTCCAACATATCTACTTTTTCTCACGCTTTTCCTCTTGTTTTGGACTCTAATTTGCATGATTTGAATGAAACTAACCCCGGACTGACGTTGTTTTCAGCAGAACTACTATGGTGTTGTTTTTGTGCAGAAATAAAAGTTCTTGGAATGGAACAAAACTTTGTGAGGATTTTTTATATCAATAATAAGAATTTCTGGAGCCAAGACCCACCAGAGAGGGGCCCCTGGTTGGGCACAACCCACCAGGGCACGACCCTCTCCTGGCGCGCCCAGGTGGGTTGTACCCACCTGGTGGCCCCGCTGACGACCCCCCTGATACTATAAATCACATATTTCCAGAAAAAATCAGGGAGAAGGAATTATTGCGTTCCATGAGACGGAGCCGCCGCCAAGCCCTGTTCTTCCTCGGGAGGGCAGATCTGGAGTCCGTTTGGGGCTCCGGAGAGGGGGATCTTCGTTCTTCGTCATCACCAACCCATCTCCATCGCCAATTCCATGATGCTCCCCACCGGGAGTGAGTAATTCCTTCATAGGCTCGCTGGTCGATGAGGAGTTGGATGAGATTCATCATGTAATCGAGTTATTTTTGTTAGGGCTTGATCCCTAGTATCCACTATGTTGTTAGATTGATGTTGCTATGACTTTGCTATGCTTAACGCTTGTCACTTTGGGCCCGGGTGCCATGAACTCAGATCTGAACCGTTTATGAATTCATCATTATATCCATGTTTTAGATCCGATCTTGCAAGTTATAGTCACCTACTACGTGTTATGATCCGGCAACCCTGGAGTGACAACAACCGGGCCCACTCCCGGTGATGACCGTAGTTTGAGGAGTTCATGTATTCGCTATGTGTTAATGCTTTCTTCCGGTTCTCTATTAAAAGGAGGCCTTAATATCCCTTAGGTTCCAATATGGACCCCGCTGCCACGGGAGGGTAGGATAAAAGATGTCATGCAAGTTCTTTTAATAAAGCACGTACGACTATTTACGGAATACATGCCTACATTATATCAATGAACTGGAGCTAGTGTCGTATCGCCCTAGGTTATAACTGTCACATGATGAATATCATCCAACAAGTCACCGATCAAATGCCTACGAATTTATCCTATATTGTTCTTGCTAAGTTACTACTGCCGCTGTTACTGTTGCACTTGCTACAAAACTACTGCTATCACTGTTACTGTTACCGTTGCTGCTGTCACCACTATCAAACTACTTTGCTACTGATCACTTTGCTGCAGATAATTAATCTCCAGGTGTGGTTGAATTGACAACTCAGCTGCTAATACCTTCAAATATTCTTTGGCTCCCCTTGTGTCGAATCTATAAATTTGGGTTGAATACTCTACCCTTGAAAACTGTTGTGATCCCCTATACTTGTGGGTTATCAGAATACAAATGACAAAATAAATTAGTACCAAAGGAAAGTGGTGATCGACTGTTTCCTTTATATCCTCATGGATACGTCGAGACGTATTGTTACAGATAATGCCATAAACATCAAGGCTATTTTATATGCCACGAGTGTACACAAGGGAAAGTTTTACACAGGGCCTAAAAGCAGTGGTCTTGACGATCCCAGGGGGTGCCTTGCTGCACGTCTGCCCCGTTTCTCCTTGGTGAAAAATCCTTTGAGAGGAAAAGTCGTCGGTCGTCTATAAGAAAGGGGAGCCCGGAAAAGAGCCCCTATACAACCGGAGAGTAGGTAGGTTTGTAAGGAACATGTATTGAGGAGAGAAAAAAAGATTTAGGTCTGTAAGTGCATCTAGTGCCACCCCTAGTTAGTTTTGGAGTATTGACGACAAACTTGGTTGAGGGACTAATGTGTTTGTGAGAATTGCAGGATAACACAGGTAGTAGTCCCTTATTGATTTGGTTTACCTACCAGAGATGACCCCTAAAAATGTGTGAAGACACTGAATACAATGGTGGTTCGTGAAGACATTCATGATGAAGATTATGACCTGTGAAGACATTCACTTGAAGACTATGGAGTTCGAAGACATAGTTGTTTTGTAGTTTCCTTTTCTTCTTTATTGAGTCATAGGAACCACCGTACTGTTAAGTGGGATCCAAGTGAACAAAGTCAGGGTGACTGATGTGATGCTCAACCAAAATCCTATGTCTTTGAGCGAAGACAATGAGAGCAAATCTTATCCAGAGCTGGATGAGTCAGCTTTGCTTGTAGCCCAAGTAAAGCTGCCGCGTGTGTTTGAAATCCGACTGTTGGACACGTGTCGGTTCCTTAGTGACCCAGGGTCATTTGGGACATATCAGGTCGGGCTGCCTCCTAGCTATGAATAGCCCACCCCCTACACCATAAATTGGTGGCTGCTCAGAGTTAGTGCACGACTTTTGTCATTTGAGAGCAACCCACCTCCGAAGCCTTTGAGAGAGAGATCCTTGCGAGGACTAAGCCCAAAACACCCAGAGCCAAAGAGTGTTAGGCATCATTGAAGTCTTTCTGTCCGCGTGACCTGAAGACTTGTTGCACTTGAGGCCTGTGAATCCTCCAGCCGGTTAGGCGTCGCGTTCTGAGCATCCAAGAGTCATTGTGGATCGCCTGTGAAGGTTTGGAAGTCTACCTTGAAGACTTACCAGAGTGTTTGGGCGAGGTCTGGGTGTCCTTAGCTCAAGGGGAATAAGGTGAAGACGCGGTCTTCTGAGTTCAATCTCAGCCTCCCTAACCAGACGTACAGTTGTCACACCAACTGGAACTAGTCTACCAAATCCTTGTCTTCACCAAGCAACTGATTCTATCCCCCAGTCCCCTTTACCTTTCAGTTAGTCTTCGTGAAGTCATTGCTTGCTTGTCTGATCTGATTGACTTCACTGTGTGAAGACTATTTACTGTTTGGCTTCATAATGTCTTCCACCCTGATCCATATTGCCTAGCTGCTAATAGTATTTGTACTTTCACTACATTGCTTACTTGACTATGGCTTGTCTAGTGTACACTGGTACACGTCGGTGCTATACAAACGGTTTTTAACCCCTTTCCGCGATGGCATTTGGGACCGTCACCAAGTGAGTGTGGGCGATAGGGTGTCCTTCCCACACGACCCAGAAATCGTCGGGGATATGGAGCAATGATCCAGAGGCCTTCCCTAATGTAATCGTGTGCGATGGAGCACACACTAAATTCTTGCGCATGTGTGGGATCAGTGATTAAACGTTTCTAATGATGCAGTGAAACCATACGGTGTGTCGTAATAAACCGTTTGGGAAACAATATGTAAGGCACACGGTCCAACATATGAACTGTGTGCCATTTGTGCCCCATCGCACACGAGTTTTCTGCGTAACCCGTCTACCATGCAAGACTCCATCGCACACATTTCCCAACAATTACCGTCTGCGATAACGTTCTATCACAAACGGTTCAGGAGCCCCTTCGCACACATACAAGTGCTGCAGACAGTTTGTGATTTGTTGGGTATCACCGACAGTTGCCGCAAGATTGACGTGTGCTTTTCGTTTGGGATCCCACACGTTTCCTGAAAAAATTACGACTGGGATTGTATTTTACATTGAGCACGGTTTACTCCGAGTTCTCGTGTGCGATAACTCGATATCACAAACGGTTCTGGAGACCCTACGCACACGTAGTAGCGCTGCAAATCATTTGCGATCTGCTGTGTATCACTGACGGTTCCGCTACGATTGACGTATGCTTTCCGATGTGGATCGCACACACTCATTTAGTTGAACCGTGTGCGGAGCAATTGCCAGGTTAAAACAAAAATATCCCATTTTGAATCGGCATGCAAAAAGCAAATTCGCCACAATATTCAATTGAACAAATAAACAAAAATATCACATTTTGAATCGGCACGCAAAAAGCAAATTCGCCACAATATTCAATTGAACAAATAAACAAAAATATCCCATTTTGAATCGGCACGCAAAAAGCAAATTCGCCACAATATTCAATTGAACAAATAGTGTCCACAAGAAGAACATTCATCAGATTTCGCAACAATTGCAATTGAACATATGGTAGCTAAATTCCAATGATTTGTCCACACATATATGCATTACATAATTAATCATAGTGTACGAAATACGAAGACCTCATTAGATGGAAAACAATGGATCCATGCGTATATGTTTAGCGGCTAACTCTTACTCAATGTTTCAGGAGAAGGCATGCTGAAATCTTCATTATCACCAGTGGGATTGATGTAGTGATCCAGGAAGAAGTCGCTGATAAATCTCCGAACCATCAGCAATTCACCAGCCGGGAGCGGTTCAGGGGTCCTCGGTTTTAAGATGAGCTGCAGTATTTTTAAGATCAGAATGTGCCATATGAGTGGAGTAGAAGATATTAATTAAGATAGACTTACTGGTACTAATTCGCGAGGATCGTCACAACTATCAGCAGATTTGCAGATGGAGATCATGTGTCTGCAAACATAGTATCCACAAAGGTTGGTCCCTGCTTCTTGCTGAGGACACTGAAATTTTTTGTACAGAATTAGTCATGTATTTGTCCTGTTAGGAACAACCTAACCGGTGTTAGATGTATTATTTTTTCTTTGGACAAAATAGAAAGAGGTTTATTTAGAAGCTTGAACATTTGACTAGCGTAAGAAAAGGTATTTGCAGACTGTTGGATAAATTTTCCGAAAATAATGGATTTCGGTGTGTTACCGGAGAAACGATCTCGTGCTGGAGAGGTAGTTCCTTCTTGAACAGGTTCCCTGGTTTAGTTTTCCACAATGTGAGCACACTGCAAATGATGATGAATTTTGACAACATCAATTATTGAACCAGATATGAATGCAAATTAATTTCAACATCATAGAATTCAATACCTATCCATGAATTGCTGAAGATGCGTCAGATCCTGAGCGTTTGTTGACTCTCTGAGAGAATCGATGTAGTATACTGTGTTCTTGTTTGGAACAATGAATACCAATATCCAGTGATTGCTACATATTAAGAAAGCCATGAACTTACGAATTATGTCAAAATCTAAAACACAATCAGTGTATGCGTGGTTGTTTACTTGACTTAACGTTCATGATATGGCCAGAGAAATGATTCTGCATGGGACGTGTTTTCGAAGAGACGGATGACCGTGTTAATGGCCCAGTCCCGTAAGTCCTTACCATGTATTGTTGTGCCATTTGCTAATTCAGGATCTATGAAACACACACTCTCCCTTTTTCTTCTCTGCGCGTTCAATCCCCTGAGAGGAATAAAATGCATTTAGCTGTTTATCATTTACAGCCTTGTATGGAGAAGTTGATCAGAGTTGTTAAGTACTTACAAAATCAGGCATCTAACAAGAGTGTCATCGAGCACGTTGAAGTTGAAGAAGAGATGTAAGTCCTCGAAACTCACATTGATGGAACTAGCATCATGTCGAAAATGATCTCTGTTGTAGTGGACTAGCAAACCATGAAGACCTGCTGACATTTGATCCATGCAATATTCATGTAACTCGCGGCAACTGGAGCTGCACTCATCAAAGTATTCGCCAACAAGAAAATGGCTGGCCATGGACGTAATTGCGTGCTTCAAGTATGTCTACTTTACTTTTAGCAAGCAACAAACATACTTCTTCATCATCCATGCCGTTAGAAATAATGTTACTCCCCGATTCGAACAACTTGTTGTTAATTTGGTTCTGGGTGATGAGTGCTTTAAGTAAGAGGCAATCGCCCCTTTGCTCTTCACTTTCCCGCTGCGCTTCCTCGTGGGTGTAGCCTTTTTGGCCACTTCCTTCTTGGTACTTGAAGCATTTCTGGCAGAACGTCTGGTTGCTTGCAAGGTAGGCTGCCGAGCAGACGGTGAAGCTTGGACGGACTGCTTAGCAGACGGTTTATCTATGCCGGACCGCTGAGCCGGTGGTGCTGCTGTGACGGACTGTTGGGCTGTAGGAGCAGAGGGATCAGAATGCTGACCATGCGTTGAAGCTATGTCGGGTTTCTGCGCAGGTGGTGCCAACTTGCCGGTGTGCTAAGGAGGCCGTGCCAACGCGTTGGTTTGCTGAGCAGGAAGTGCTGACGCATTGGTATGTTGATCACGCGACTACGGACCGACAGACTGATGAGCAGTCGGTTCTGGACCTACAGACTGCTTAGCAGGCGGTTCTGAAGCATCATGCCGCTTAGCAGTCTGTTCCACCAGGTTGGTCTGCTGAGCATGTGCTGCAGCTGGGTCTCCCCCCGCTGCTTCAGCAGCCGGCATCTGAACTGATGGTGCGTCTTTAGCAGTTGTAGGCCTTGCCACTGGCTGCTTTGGGGTGGAGGATGACATGGCCTATACGCCACAAAGTCGGGCCGACTGATCACAGGTTGATGCATCAACCCGCGAGAGCTGTTGTGGCAAGGAGAGCATCACCGGTTGAGGGGCGACAGTGGTTGCTCTTGGCGGGGCTTCAGGGATCTCATCGATGAACTCTATTTCCTTTCGTGGCCACTGGATGTGATATAACAATGTTTCTCCCAAGGTCCTTTGCTCATCAAAGTCTCCTAGGACATTCTTCAAGGCAAATTCATTGAATCCAGACTTTACTTCAGTCACGTAGCACTTCACACAGCCCGGCTTCAATGGCACATTGTCCAACAAGAGGCCATCTTCCAAGAAGGGTGGGCAAATCCAGGCTGTTGCACATTTTAATGTACCTTCATAATGTGTAAGCACGCCCTTCAGTCTGTCTTTCATTCCAGATAGATCAGATATAGCATCATCATGAGCAGCTGCAGTCTTAGTGTCGCTGGGGTCAGCTGATGCACATCTACTCTTGTGTAGTGTTGTCGCGCAATAAGCAGCATCCTCCATGCCCGTCTCCCTCCCATCTGCTGGCTATCTGTCAGTGTTAGAGTCTTCTGCATCATCATTGACTCCTCAACATCCTTTCGAACAGCCAGATAAATCTCCTTCCTCAACCTTTCATACAATGCATTCTGCTTCATTTCACTCCTTGCTTTTTTCATGCTGAGCCTCTCTTCTTTGCTGAGTGTGAAAGCCCTCTTGTGCGGGACATTAACACCTATACCCCTTGCACTGCCAGGGGGCTCTTTTGTTTCTAGAGCAACGGACAGAATGTCACGTGGCCCTGAGTTCCTGTAGAACCTTCCAGGGATCTTGGAAGCCTCTAACATCACTTGATACAGTTCGGCGTCACGTGAGTTTTCAAAGTAATAAGTTCCGTCATCACGCCTCTTTGCATGTGCCGCAAGTAGTCTCTGGCGCGTTGGCCCCTGATATCACTAAAGGCCGGATTCCTACCCGCCGCTACTGCTTCTTTGTCCTCCTGGTCCCATATCAGTTTCATGTCATAGTATCCTGCCACGCCCATACGATGGGGGTGTATGTTCTTCTTCTGAAGTTCTGATTGCTTGAAACTCTTCTCAGCAAACTCCTTAGTTGCCCTGACCCTTTTGAATTCTGCCTAGTTTGCCTTTGTAATTTGGGGGTATGCGGGGATTGGGTCCCTGCCTTCACTCAAGTACTTCTTGTACAACACGTGCTTCCAGTTTCTCCAAGCATCCCTAGCCTTCTTTAGTGCAGCGTGTTCCACCTGCATTATCCACTACTCTAGAACGTTGAAGTGATCCATGATCTCCCGGACTATCCTTCGCCGTGTTTCTATGTCAGCCTTCCAAAACCCCGGCAGATTAATGTTGAGCCTTGCCCTACCAACAAATCCACACACACTCCTGAACCTCGTGCGTGCTTTATCTGGTTTAGTTGGAGCCCAAGACTTTAAATCAATCTCGATTACTTCATATACACCTTTAGGCTGGTGTGTGGGCTTCCTTGGAGCGTTCCTCCGTGTCCTGACCGGAAGGGTAATTGCTGCAGCTCTATCCCGTTCAAGATTACTTGATCCCTCACAACCCGCTGAAGACCTAGGGTTGTCGGAATCAGATGAAGATACATCGCCTGAAGCATGAGTGTTGTCGCTGCTACTCGGCATCTACAGAGAGCACATGTGAAACTCAGGAAAGGAGGATAAGCATAAAACTAACAACTTGGTATCAAGCTTTCTAAACATGCCATGCAATAATTTAGAAAATGTACGGCTAATTTGTTAAGTTTGTGTGACTCGGGCGCCCGCGAACTGTAAATAGGCAGTAACTTATTGGAACAAATACAACTTATATGTAGTAAGGAAGGTAGATAATGAACATATATACGCTCTCTGTTATTTTATAGCCAATTTGGGAACATACGGAACGAAATATTAAGAGGGATTGCGAGGAAATATGCCTCACCGCGATGAAGAGCAGTAACTAACAGGCTTCTTAATGCAAACCCGGCCGGACCACAGGAGAGGCGAGGGTTACTGCATCGATATGCTCGAGGGTGGCTGGCGAGCAAACGAAGACGGCGAGGAGTGGGCCGCCGCGTGTTGGGAATGGCAGTGGAGGTAGGCTTGACGCCGAAGAGCGGGCACACGGCCGGGGTGAGCACGGCGGCGCCGGAGAGGGTTCTGATGTGGATCTGGGGGAGGGGGAGCTGGGGATGGAGATTGGGTGGACTAGTTGAGTGAAACGCGGGCGGGCGGTGGAGGGGTGTTGGCGGCCCAGGTGAAAAGGGTGAAAAATATCCCTGGTCGCCGCGCGGAAAGGCGTATGCAAACGGTTGCCTCTAAGCGCTCGTGTGCACAAAGAGAATAATTTCGTTTCAAATGAAGACGTACTAATTTTGAAATGAAGACGTGAGTTCATCGTTTCGCCTCTAAATTTTTCCCACGTAAATCAATCACAATTATACCACGGGTTTGATTTGCTGGCGCATTTCAGGTCTCGTGTGCTATATGTAAGACATTTTTTGGCATTTACCATGCATTTTGGCATATAAATCAATTCCTAGCCGGACTGCATTTCCTGTCGAAAGGGACGAGGATTGCCGTTCGATCTGGGAGCATCCAACGGTGCAGACATACGATCTATGGGATTTGGGTTCTGGCCAATCAGAACGCACGACTCAGATCGCGCACGCAGCAAAGGGGGGGTATCGGCCACGGTTTGGTAGGCACACGGTTTTCGTGAGTGAACCGTGTGGTATTTGAAAACATTTTTTTGCGAGGGGCTATTTGAAAACATTTACATGTGTTGTCGAAATGGATGAGGATCGCCGTTCGATCAAGGAGAATCCAACGGTGCAGACGTATGATCCGTGGGGTTTGGGTTCTGGCCAATCAGAACACACGACTCAGTTCGCGCGCGTGGCAGGGGGCATCGGCCACGATTTAGTGGACACACGACTTTCGTGAGTGAACCATGTGCTATTTGAAAACATTTACATTACCTAACATCATATTTTTGTTTGAATGAAAACATGAGTTCATCGTTTCGCCTCCAATTTTTTTCCATGATAAGAAATCATGATTGTACCCTATGATTTGATTTTTTGGTACATTTTACCAGGCGGCAGGCCTCACTAGCAATCTCAAACTTTGAATATGCAAAAAAAGAGATCTCGTTTGTATGTATATATATAGTCGCAACTACACGTGCATGTTAGTAAGATCATTTGTGTGTCGCTTTGCGAGTTTTCATTCATTGTGCGAGAAACGGGAAAAAACTTCAAACAGTTCGGCCGCAGGGTGCGGCCAGAGGCGTAGGCCTTGTTGGTATTTTAATTTCTGGAAATGCATATAGAGTCCGGAAACTAACGAAAATCATTGTGTCACTGTCGCGTGCCCTCACGATCGCATGGAAAAACTTTGGTAAAGTTTGGCACAAGTTTTGGTGCTCGCACCTTCCATACCGGAGCATCTCACAAGAAGGATCATAGTTTCCAAAAGGAGATGCGGCACTTCGGACTACAAATCGTCAGTTACTAGCTAGAACATTCCGGCCCATTTCAGGTCGATCGTCTGCTATGTTTAAGTCATTCTTTGCACTTACCTTGCATTGCATTTTAGTGTATAATTAATTAAAGTCAAAAACCCTACTACAACTACATGTGGGTGTTTTAGTTAGGCTATATATACTTAGGCTACTCATAGTGGAGAGTGTCATATACTAGCTTGTATCATGTATATATATATATGATACTACTGTATGATACAACCTTTAATTAATTATAACGCATAGTATAATACATAGAGTATAGTATCATAGATCATATTTATTGCCATGCATGACACAAATTAGCATCGCATTTAACATGATACGGTATCTACCTATATGTTACTCTAACCCTCTCTATATATATTTAATTCTTTGCCACATCAGCATACTTGCTATTTCCGAGTGTATGATATCGTCGGCTATGATACCACCACTATGGCCAGCCTTATATAGTGGGGAGTATCATATACTATATATAGTATCGTACATATGATACTAGTGTATGATACTACGTACGTACCTTCATAGTGCATATATAGTATCATAGAGTAGTATATATCATACATGACCGTATTTATGGCCATGCATGACACAAAGTAGTATAACATTTATTATATATGTTACGGTATCTACCTATGTTACTGCTTCTTTGCCACATCATCATATTTGCTATTCCCGAGTGCATGATACCGGCTATGATACCCCCACTATGGCCACCCTAAGGCTGGTCGTAATATGGGAGTATCAAGCGATATCATGCATGCCAACTAGACTTTTTGGATGATGTGGCACACAGTTAAATGAGGAAAGAGAGGGTGTGGTATCATATCATGATACCATATCATATTAAATGTTGTATTACTTTGTGTCATGCATGGCAATTAATAAGGCAACCTAAGATACTAACTTATGATACTATGCATGCGCGCATTACGGAGGTATTACCGATCATATACTAGTATCATGCATATATACTCCCCCCTTTCCGGTTTATAGGCTTGTCTCAAAATTTTAGTTTTTCCATTTTATAAGGCTCAATTTGGTTGTTCCCCATCACATGTTCAGATTCCAAGGTGCATTAAATCATTGCATGCAAGTATTAACAGAAAATTGACCAATGCATGTACTTTATGCATGCATGTATTGCAATTAATACATCGGTAATCAACATGGCACCCGCCGGGTTCGGGTGCGGGTAATGGTCACCCAAACCCGTACCCGTCTCATTATTTTTTGCTCATACCCGTACCCATACCCGCACCTCGGGTTTCAAACTGTTCCCATACCCGTACCGGGTGAGTAGCCTGTACATGGGTGAGTAGCATGTACGTGAAACCTAGCAATTCGCGGGTTGCGGGTTCACGTACATGCTACTCATCCATGCAAGTTTAAAGAACAATCATCAAAATCACGGAAGCCTAGCAAATCACACAAAGTCTTTGGAATCGTAGAAACGCTAGCACCCAAATCACACAAAGCATAGCATTCATGATCTTTAATTTTAATTTTAATTGTAGGTTCCCACTCATCATAAAGTTTTCTAGGGATAGAAACTTCCAACTCAAGTTTTTCTTCATAAGATTGCATTAAAGCATCAACGATATGTTTAGTAAAGGCTTTATTTTGACTATAAGCATGAGGAGAATTTAGCATGGATTGCAACAAGGAAATACAATCTATCAAAGAGCAATTATCATAATTAAATTCCTTGAAATCCAAAATAGTGGGTTCATTGCTATCTAAAGTTTTAACCTCTTCAATCCCACTTTTACCAATTTTTGCATCAAGATCTAAAAACTCCGAATTTTTGGGACGCCTTTTAACTAAAGTTGACTCATCTCCAGTCCCATCATTATCAAGATTCATATTGCAAAACAAAGATTTAATAGGAGACACATCAATAACTTTTTGATCTTCATCTTTATTCTCATAAATTGTTTCCGGTTTAGCGGCCATCTTATTAACTAAGGTGGCCTGCTTATCCGAAATTTCAGCTATTAATTTTTCAAGATGAGCAATCTGAGATTTCAAACCATAAAATTCCTTAGACATATCATCGAGCTCTTTATTCATGTACCCCATAAAGCTTTTTTGTCCCTTAAGCTCGTTTCTAAAGAAATTATTATGCTCAAATTGTAAAGTCATAAAACTTCTGATGTTGCTTTCAATCTCTTCTAACCTTTTAAGGTGAAGATCACCAAATCTAGGTAGAGCCATGAGGGCAACAAGCGACAAGAGGCAAGAAAAAAGAAGAAGCGAACGGAAAGGAGAGGGCGAATAAAACGGCAAGGGTGAAGTGGGGGAGAGGAAAACGAGAGGCAAATGGCAAATAATGTAATGCGAGGGATGAGAGTTTGTGATGGGTACTTGGTATGTCTTGACTTGTGCGTAGACTCCCGGCAACGGCGCCAGAAATCCTTCTTGCTACCTCTTGAGCACTGCGTTGGTTTTCCCATGAAGAGGAAAGGGTGATGCAGTAAAGTAGCGTAAGTATTTCCCTCAGTTTTTGAGAACCAAATTATCAATCCAGTAGGAGACTACGCTCAAGTCCCACGCACCTACACAAACAAATAAGAACCTTGCAACCAACGCAATAAAGGGGTTGTCAATCCCTTCACGACCACTTGCAAAAGTGAGATCTGATAGAGATGATAAGATAATATTTTTGGTATTTTTATGATAAAGACTAAAAGTAAAGAAAGCAAAATAAACGGTAATAGAAATAGCTTGTTGATGGGAGATTAATATGATGGAAAATAGACCCGGGGGCAATAGGTTTCACTTGTGGCTTCTCTCAAGATAGCATAAGTATTACGGTGGGTAAACAAATTACTGTCGAGCAATTGATAGAATTGAGCATAGTTATGAGAATATCTAGGTATGATCATGTATATAGGCATCACGTCCGTGACAAGTAGACCGACTCCTGCCTGCATCTACTACTATTACTCCACACATCGACCGCTATCCAGCATGCATCTAGAGTATTGAGCTCATAAGAACGGAGTAACGCTTTAAGCAAGATGGCATGAAGTAGAGGGATAAACTCATGCAATATGATATAAACCCCATCTTTTTATCCTCGATGGCAACAATACAATATGTGTCGTTTCCCCTACTATCACTGGGATCGAGCACCGCAAGATTGAACCCAAAGCTAAGCACTTCTTCCATTGCAAGAAAGATCAATCTAGTAGGCCAAACCAAACTAATAATTCAAAGAGACTTGCAAAGATAACCAATCATACATAAAAGAATTCAGAGGAGATTCAAATATTGTTCATAGATAATCTGGATCATAAACCCACAATTCATCGGATCTCGACAAACACACCGCAAAAGAAGATTATATCGAATAGATCTCCAAGAGAATCGAGGAGCACTTTGTATTGAGATCCAAAGAGAGAGAAGAAGCCATCTAGCTAATAACTATGGACCCGAAGGTCTGAGGTAAACTACTCACACATCATCGAAGAGGCTATGGTGTTGATGTAGAAGCCCTCCGTGATTGATGCCCCCTCCGGCGGAGCACCGGAAAAGGCCCCAAGATGGGATCTCACGGGTACAGAAGGTTGTGGCAGTGGAAATAGGGTTTTGGCTCTGCCTCTGATGTTTTCGGGGTATGTAGGTATATATAGGAGGAAGAAGTCGGTCAGGAGAGCTACGAGGGGACCACGAGGGTGGAGGGCACGCCTCCCTACCTCGTGGCCTCCTCGTTGATTGCTTGACGTCCACTCCAAGTCCTCTGGATCACGTTTGTTCTGAAAATCACGTACCCGAAGGTTTCATTCCGTTTGGACTCCGTTTGATATCCTTTTCCTTCGAAACACTGAAATATGCAAAAAACAGCAATTTGGGCTGGGCCTCCGGTTAATAGGTTAGTCCCAAAATAATATAAAAGTGTATAATAAAGCCCATTGAACATCCAAAACAGAATATATAATAGCATGGAACAATCAAAAATTATAGATACGTTGGAGACGTATCAAGTTGCAGGGTAGGCATAAAGACTAGTCTTACGGCTTAATTCCCATGTACATGGGGGAACTGGGATCATTACGTTGACCCCGAATGAACTTTGGTTTTCTGATGATTTTACGCTTCTCTGTTACACGGGTGTGTGATCCCTTGGCTGGCAACTCATCAAATTCATCGCACTCGTCCTCATCGGCAACATTGTCGACACCCAGTACCCTTCTCTTCCCATGCATCACTACATGGCAGTTCTTATACAAGGGGTCTTCCACAAAGAAAATCTGGGTAGCATCGCTGGCAAGAATGAATGGGTCCGCGTAATATGCCATCGTTGTCCTGTTAACACAGGTCTTCCTGTACTCGTAAATCCTTACCTGACCAAGAGCGATCCATGCGCACCTGAATAATGCCACCTTAACTTTCACATAGTCAAGCTCCCAAATCTCTTTGATGGTTCCATAGTATACCCTTTTTTCATCTTCATTTACAGTCATGCATTCTATTTGAACAGAGCTGTTCTGATATGAGGTCTTCTGATCACGTTCCTCGGTGTAGAACGTGTATCCATTTATGTCATATGCTTGGTACGTCAACACCGTAGGTGATGGCTTTTGTGCCAACCACGTAGCAATGTCATCGATGGATCCTTCTTCCAAACGATTCTTCAGCCATTCGGCGTAGATCTTAGTGTGCTCCTTCATCTCCACATCTGATGAAGGCACCATTGGTAAGAAGCTTTGGCGTATCTCCGCCAAATGTTCTTCGGCATAAGCGCTGAGAACTGGGCTATTAAGCAGTACCGTCAAATGGGCTTTCTCTGCCAATTCTCCGGGTGCAGCAATTTGCGTGCCAGCAAGGACCGGCTTACCTTTCAGCCTTCCCTTGTGGCGAGAGAGGGGCAAACCTATAGGTCTTTGTTTCATGTATTCGGTGCAAAACTCAACCACCTCCTCCGCGGCATAACCTTGTAGGTGTAGCGATCCGACCTCAAACGGTCAAATCTCTGTGCATAAGTGTCATCGCTGGATCGGTAATGCTGACACACACAGTACTTGAAGGATTTATAACAGAGGCAATCACACACTTATTACATCGAATGTCTCAAAAGAGAACACATTACAATAAATATGGCTTAAGGCCATCTAAATAAGATAACTGCGGACGCATCAAAGATAAATGAGTCCATCAACTCCAACGGCATAGCTGAGTGCACGACGACGACCTAGCGCACCTTACTCTTCGTCTGAAAAGTCTGCAACATGATATGCTGCAGCCCGAAACGGGTCAGCACATGGAATATGCTGGAAAGATAACACAGTAGAGCAATGAACAGGTAAATGCTATCACTATATGCATATATGGCTGGTGGAGGCTCTATGGTTAACATGATTTTGCGAACAGCCAACTTTTCCCTACAGCAAAGGAATATATTTGGTTTAACTATCATGGTAGTTGTTAAACATTGAGAAGGTTCCTCCAACTCAATCCCAATTAAGCAGTATTAATAACCCAACAAAATTAATTTAGAGTGATGAGATCAAATCAATAATTCAAGAACCAGATACTCAAGATGTCCATAACCGGGGACATGGCTAACCATGATTAGTTTGTACACTCTACAGAGGTTTGCGCACTTTTCCCCACAAGACTCGATCTCCTTTGTTGGATTTCTCGCACTACATGGTGTTTGAGAAACGGATGATCGAGACACAGTCTTTCAGAAGCATTAACTCTTTACTCTGGGTAGACAGTACGACCTACATCCCCTACATCTGCTAGCCTACCACTGAAAGAGGTCACGCAACATACTCAACTATGCCAGAGCCCATAAGGCCTTGTACAATGAGAGATGCTTAGGGAGGTGCTTAGAAAAAATAAACCGAGTTTTTCTGAAGCACCGGTGCCTATTTCTACAGGAGAGACGCTTAGTTAAGCGTCTATCCTGTACAAATAAGCAACGGTGCTTAAGAAAAGCCTGGTTTATTTCTCTAAGCACCTCCCCTAAGCACCTTCCATTGTACAAGGCCTAATGGCTTGTGGCTGCACACGGAAGTTTCTAGCATGAATAATCTTTTTGAGCCTGGGTGGCGAACCATAGGATGATCACACGGGTACTCCGGGATATCCAAGGACAACACTGGATTCTCCAGGTGCCCGCAACCAATCCACCCAGATGTGTATTTAAGTTGCCACCTTAAGTTAACCATTAAATAATAGTCTCACAACTATCATGGATACACTCAAACCCAATCCACGTCTACGAGCATAGCATAGCAGTATAAGCATAATGTCAAAGTAACTCCCAAGGGTTTGATAATAAAAGGGCAATAGGTTCTACCTCATCATCTACTTCCCAATACCCACAAGTTAATCACATCCTAATCATGCAGTGTTTGAGGATTGTAACTAATGCATAAAAATTGGGTAATAAAGAAGTATGATCAATGTGTTACTTGCCTTGCTGATGATCCGCAAACCCTAGAGACTCGTAGTAGCACGCTTCCCACTCCGGGAATTCTATCGCAAACAAACAATAGAATACATAAGCAATCAAGCATAGATGCAAGGGTAACACTCAGATGAGAAAGTCCAAATCTGAAAGTTCAACTGAAGAGCTTCGATTTGCAAAAAGAATCAATCAAATCGGAGCTACGAAACTCAAACTACGGTTCAAAGAACTTCGAATTCAAATATGCTTGAAACCAAATTTTAAATTGTCAAAACCATGTTCAAGTTGTTTAACCGGAAAGAGGGGTTCGAGACGAAGATTTTGGCGTTGGTTTCTCTGGATTTGGACGAACGGTTAAAAAGTTGCGAGGGTTTGAAGATTAGGGGCTAATCTGCGATAAAATAATCACGGATAGGACCTTGGCCGAAAATAAAAGAAAAAGAAAAAGACTGCGGCGCGAATGTCCACTAACAGAGGCAAACGAACAAATTCGTTCGTTAAAACGACTAGCGAACGAACGTACGCAAAATAACCTAAATCGAGAAAAACCGATAAAAATCCGATCTAGGGTTTTCAAAAAACGGCTGCGGCTTTTTCGGGTTTTTACCGGTTCACGGCGAAAACCGGCGGCGGCGTGCGGGATCCGAACGGCGGGGGCGGCGTCGCGGGTCAGCGGCGGCGAGGCGAGGCGACGGCGCGACAGCAGCGGTGGGGCGGCGGCGGCGCTCGGCAGTGGCGGGCGACGGCACGGCACGACGAAGTAGCGGCGGCGGCTGCTGCTTGCTGCTGCGGCGACGGGGGTGGTGGCGAGAGGGCTCGGGCGGCGGCATTTATAAAGGGCCTCGGGGGGAGGGGCTCTGACTTGGGGCAAGGGGCGCGCGGGGGCGTTGGCGACCCGGACTCTCGCCGGAGTCCGGCGCGTGCACGGCTCGGGGAGGCGGTGCGGCGGCTGGGCCGGCCCAGTTCGGCCGCAAACTTTTTTTTAAATAAATTCTGCCGAAAGAAAAATCCTAAATAAATATAATTTTTTTTCTAAAAATGCCAAAAACTATTTTCACCGTCTAAATAAAATATTTATAACAAAGTGAACATTTTTCTGGCCTAAAAATGCAATTTTGAAAATGCATATTTTTCTAATTCAAATAAAATAGCAATAAAAATCCAAATAAATTATTTATTTGATTTTAGCATTTTTCCTCCAATATTTCTTTTATTTTGGAGAAGTCATTTTATCACCTCTCTTTCATTTTTTTAATATTGGAAATATATTTTGGAGAGAAAAATTATTAAAACCAAAATGATGCTCTTTTCAAATTTGAGAAAAAATTTCAAATATGAAAATAACTGAAATCCCCAACTCTCTCCGTGGGTCCTTCAGTTGCTTAAGATTTCTAGGATCACAAACGAAATGCAAATATAATATGATATGCATATGATGACCTATGTAGGATGTTACAAACCTACCCCCCTTAAGATGAAAATCACACGGATACACCGGGATCTCCTTGGACAACACTGGATTCCCCAGGTGCCCACAAACCAATCCACCTAGATGTGTATTAAAGTAACCACCTTAAGTTAAACCTTAGTTAAGAATAATCTCTCACATATTTCATGAATTCTCTCAAACCAAACCATGTCTACGAGCATAACATAGCAGTATAAGCATATCACAGTAACACCCAAGGTTTGAATAAAAAGGCAATAGGTTCCTACCTCATCAACTACTTCCCAAAGCCCACATGTTATCAAGCCCTACTCATGCAATGTTTGAGGGTTGAAGCTAATGCATAAAAACTGGGTAATAAAGGGATATGATCAAAGGGTTACTTGCCTTGCTAACGATCGGAAAACCCTAGAGATTCGTAGTAGCAAGCCTCGCACTCCGGAAACTCTATCATGAACAAACAATAGCATACATAAGCATTCAACCATAAGATGCAAAGGTAAAACCAAGAGAACAGATCTGAACAGAAAGTTCAAGTGAAGAGCTTCGATTTGCAAAAAGATTCAATCAAATTGGAGCTACGAAACTCAAACTACGATCAAAAGAAGTTCGAATACAAATCCGCTTGAAACCAAATTTTAAATTGTCAAAACTATGTTCAAGCTGATTATCTGGAAAGAAGGGAACAAGACGAAGATTTTGGCGTTCGTTTCACTGGATTTGGATAAATGAGCAAAAAGTAGCGAAGGTTTGAAGATCAGGGACTAAATTGTGATAAAAGTAATTACAGATAGGTCCTTGGCCGAAAATAAACTAAAAAAAATCTATCGGACGAACGTCCGCTAACAGAGACTAACAAACGAATTCGTTCGCTAACAGAGAAGATCGGGTGAACGTTCGCTAATTAACGAACCCTAAAAATAAAACCGATCTAAAAAAATAAACCGAACTTATTTAAAAAAGGGTGGTTTTTACGGTTTTTATCGGTTCGGCAAAAGAAACTGGCGGCGGCGGCTTCCTCCGGCGAGCGGCGACAGCGGTGAGAGGCGGCGTCGGCGGCTGCGGGAGTGGCGGGAGTGGCGGGAGGCGGCGGCGCGGTACGGGCGGCGGCGTCAGGCTGCGTGGGCACCGGCGTCGGCTGCGGCGGCGGCGTCGAGAGGTGGCGGTGGGTGAGCAGAGAGGGGGTCGGCGCCTTTTAAAGGGGGGAGAGGCGGCTCGGCTTGGAGGAGGGGCGGCCGGGGCGGAGTCCGGCGGCAGCACGGCGGCGGGGCGCGAGAGAGGCGGTGGCCGGCTGGGCCGTGGCCCGGCTGCAGCAGGGCCGGCCCAGATTTTTTTTAAAATAAATTTCTCCACGAACCAAAAATCCTAATAAAATATAAAAAAGATTCTAATAAATTCCAGAAACAATTTTTACCGTCCAAACCTAATATTTAGGACAAGATGAACATTTTTCTGAACTAAAATGCAATTTTCAAATATGCATTTTTTTCTCTAATTCAAATAAAATATTAATTTGATTTTTAAAATTTCTTCTCAAATATTTCTCTTCTGTTGAAGAAGTCATATTATCTTCTCTCATTAATTTTTATTGTTGGAAACAACTGGAAAGAAAATATTAAAATCAAATTGGTCCTCTTTTCAAATTTGAAAATAAATTCAAATAGGAAAATTTAGTGAAACATCCAACTCTCTCCTTGGGTCCTTGAGTTGCTTAAGATTTCTAGGATCACCACCAAATAAACCAAATAAAAATGCAAAGAGCATGGATGCATATGGTGATCTATGTATAACATCCAAATTGAAAAATTGGGATGTTACAAACCTACCCCCTTAAGATGAATCTTGCCCTCGAGATTCGGGTTGGCTAGAAAATAGGTGTGGGTGGTCTTTCTGTAGGTCTTCCTCTCGTTCCCAGGTGGCTTCATCCTCGGTATGGTGGCTCCACTGAACTTTACAAAACCTGATAACCTTGTTGCGTGTGACTCGGCTGGCAAACTCGAGAATCTTGACAGGTTTCTCCTCGTAGGTCAGATCACTATCCAACTGAATTGCTTCCAGGAGCACTGTATCTCTTAGAGGAATATCGGCCATCTCAGCATGGCACTTCTTCAACTGGGAAATGTGAAACACATCATGAACTCCTGACAGTCCTTCGGGTAACTCCAACTTGTAGGCCACTTCTCCCATACGTTCCAGAACTCGGTATGGTCCTACAAATCTCGGGGCTAACTTTCCCTTGACTCCAAAGCGTTTAACTCCTCGCAGAGGTGACACACGAAGATATGCCCTGTCTCTGATTTCATAGACTACCTCCTTGCATTTAGAGTGGGCATAACTCTTCTGTCTGGACTGAGCTACCTTCAGTCTATCTCGAATCAACTTAACCTTCTCTTCAGATTCCTTGATCAGATCCGGTCCAAACAACTGACGGTCTCCAACTTCATCCCACATTAACGGTGTCCCGCACCTTCTTCGATACAAGGCTTCGAAAGGTGCCATCTTCAAACTGGCATGATAACTGTTGTTGTATGAGAACTCCGCGTATGGCAAATTATCATCCCAACTAGATCCATAATCTAGCGCACAAGCTCTCCACATGTCCTCCAGAATCTGATTGACTCTCTCGGTCTGTCCATCTGTCTGCGGATGAAAGGCTGTACTGAACTCTAGTCTGGTCCACAGAGTCTAGTGCAGCTGATGCCAAAACTTCGAAGTAAATTGTGTTCCTCGATCTGATACGATGGTCCTCGGAAATCCATGCAGACATACGATCCTGGTCATATATATCTTGGCCAACTTCGCACTCGTATAGGTGGTTTTCACTGGGATAAAGTGAGCCACTTTGGTCAAACTATCCACTACTACCCAGATAGAATCATATTCCGATCGGGTCCTGGGTAATCCGGTTGTCGGAGTAATTGGCCACGGATACCCCGAAGACGGCGAGATAATAATTCAAGACATCGGGGCTAGCAAAGCCCCTCAGCCCGACTGCCCGGCTGCTCCTGCCGGCTTCCCGTCCGACTGCTCTGCCCGGCCGGCAGCCGGCTGCCGACTGCAGCCTAACCCGACACCGACAAGACACCGACGTGACGGCCATACCGCGGACGAGACGGCTGTACCGCGACGACATCATCTAGAGTGTATCTGTCCCTGGGCACTGTTTTATAAAGTGTACCAGGGACAAGGAGGCATGCACATCACGTCCACACCATCATGGGCATGGTGCCCCATGCCCACTTGCCCCCCACGCCACTACCTAGCTTAGGTAGTAAGCTAGCTCACCTATATATATGCCACCCATCCATCCATCCACTCCAGGCTCTCACACACGCATGCATCCATGCCCATTCACGGTGGAGCTCTCTCATGCCCACTTGCTAGCTAGCTCATACACATATATGAGATATATACAAAGCCAGATGCCTATGGCACTGAGCTCAGATACAGCTCCAGGCGCACTCTGTACTACAGATATACCACATATACTCAGACATGCAGGAGTAGGGGTGTTATCTCTCCGGAAAGCCCCGAACCTGGGTAAACTAGCGCGTGCTACTCGCATACCCGCTCCCGGGCCTATCAGCAGCAGTCTTACCCTCACACTAAGCCCTTGTGGTATCTGTCGACTCGCAAGCCCCCCGTGAGAATACCACGACAGTTGGCGCCCACCGTGGGGTGGTACTACTACTATGCTACCACGCTGCTGCTGGTTTCGCTGTCCGGGCGGGACCATTTTCGTTTTCACCGCCGCGGCGTCGCGCCGTCTCTCTGATAGCGGTCGGGGGCTCAACATCGACATGCCCCCGGAGTGGCTGCGAGGGGCGGCGCGCCCTCGCCATCGGCCTCACCATCTTCATCATCGACGTCGCCTCCGTCTCTCCGGCACCGGTCGGGGGCTCCACACCACCATGCCCCGACGCGACCGTGCGGGACGGCGCGTCCGCGTCGTTGGCCTCGGCATCATCAGCCTCACGCGCTCCTCCGCAGGCGTTCCGCGTCGCGCGCCTCACCAACTCCATACGGGCATCCGTGGCCTTGCGCCTCGCTGTCCAAGCAGCAACGGAGCTGCTCAACGGCGCCTAGTCCCTCACCGGCCAGCTGCAGCGGCCGGCTGCGCGCCCATGTTCGGTGCTGTCACTCCTCCACCGTCCTCGTTTTCCAGCCATACAATCCATCGATCCAACCACCGGCTTCTCCAATGCTTGGCCGCGTTCATGCTGGACACAAGTCAGACCATACTAATACACCAGCCAGATAATCCCCATTCTCGTCCCAGACTATGGCCATACATGCCTTGTACACGCATCGGATAATGGTCAGACACAAGCCGTATATGCCTTGGTCCATGGCTAGACAATGCCATTTTTGTGCCATGCTCCATGCGTCGCCGGCGCTTTGCGGCTGCCATGCCGCGTTGCTGCTCCTCCCAGCAGCGCCCTCGCGCCTCGCGCGCTGCTCTGCTGCTCCGCTAGCTGCTGCCCGCAGCTGCTCCGGCCTCGTCGCTGCTCCGGCGCAGGCGCCCCCGCGTCGCCTCCGGCCGCTCCCCCGAGCCCCTGCTGCACGCATCTCCGCCCATGGGCTAGCTGCCCCCATCGCTGTGCTGTTGCACTCACGCGCGCGAGGCCCGTACCCGTCCGGCAGGACGACTACACCGCCTGTTCCCCGGGGCCGCATCCTCCCGCCCGTCGCCGGCCCCGCGCGGCCCCGTCCGGCTCCGCCTCGCTGCTGGCCCTGGCCGGATTCTGCCGCGCCTGGCGGCCCTCGCAAGCGTGGCTCCGCCTGCGCCCGTCTTGCGCGCCGGCTTCCGCCACCCAACCGGCCGGTTTAGCCCGCGCCGACTTCTGCCATCCGGCCTGCCGGCCTCCCACGCCACGCCGCCTGCGCCTTGCCGCTCCAGCCGGCTCCGACTCGCGCCGCGCCGGCTGCCGCCCTGCCGCGCCAGTCGACCCGTGCTGACCACCGACTCCGGATCCGGCTACGCCGGCTGCCGCCGCACCGGGCCGACTCCGCCCGTGTCCGCCTGCTCGCCGCTGCAGCCGGCCCCGGCCGCATCCCTGCTGCTGTCGGCTCCGCGCCGTCCTGCCACCGCCTTCGCCGCCCCGCGGCTCCGCGACCCCGCGCCTGCGTCGGTCCGCCCGTGGCCGCCTGCCCCGCGCGCCTCCTCTACAGCCGCGCCCCGCCCGCCGGCTTCCCCAGCCGACTGGTGCCACGCACGGCCCGGCCGGCTCCCGCGCTGGCCGACTCCCCGGCCACCCGGCCGGCCCGGCTGCCTGCCGACTACGTGCTCCCGCGCCGCCTTCCGCCGCTCGGCAACTGCGGCCGGCTGCTCGTGCTGGAAGGGGCCGGCTGCCCAAAAGAAAAAAGAAACGTGAGGTCGGCAGTGAAAGAAAAGAAAGAAGAGTCAAAGGGCCGACTGCCCATGACAAAAAAAAAGATATTGCCGGCTGCCTACCCGGCTGGACAGAAAAAAGAAGTGTCCGTCCGGCTGTGTGGGCGGACAAAGAGAAGAAGAAAAAGCACAAACTTCGAAAAGGAGACAAAGTAGTTGCCAGGAGATCCGGCCCGACTGCTCAGCAGTCGGCCCGAATCTCGGGGGCTACACCCAGCGGGTGCGCTGACGCGCCCCCGCGAAGAAGAAGACAAAGTAGTCGCCGGGAGATCCGGCCCGAGTGCTCAGAAATCGGCCCGAATCTCGGGTGCTACACCCAGCGGGTGCGCTGACGCGCTCCAGCGAAGAAAGAAGACAAAGTAGTCACCGGGAGATCCGGCCCGACTACTCAGCAGTCGTCCCGAATCTCGGGGGCTACACCCAGCGGGTGCGCTAACGCGCCCCCGCGAAGAAGAAGACAAAGTTGTTGCCGGAAGATCCGGCCCGACTGCTCAGCAGTCGGCCCGAATCTCGGGGGCTACACCCAGTGGGTGCGGTAGCGCGCCCCCACGGAAGATTGCAAGAAGCAAAAACAAGAAGAGTTTTGTCCGGCTGCCAGCAGCCGGCAGAAGAGAAAAAAGAAGAGGAGGGCGCTACCAGACTCCTCGCCGCCTGGCCGGCTATACCAAGCCGGCTCGGTCACGTCCTGCCTCGCCGCCTGGCCGGTCGAGCCTGACCGGCCGGGACCCCCTTCGAGCACCCGGAGACTCGAAAGCTACACCCAGCGGGTGCGTCGGCGCACTCAGCAAGCGCTGAGCCGCGCCGTCTGTCTTCGGCAAACTCCACCTCCACGAAAATCTCCTCACCCGCATATTTTTTTCACCGCGAGAGCACAGATAACCCCGAGCGATGCTCGGGGGCTACCTCCGCATTTCATTACAGTTGCATCACTGTTCGCCCCGGCGCCAGCCAGAGTTGGCCCGGGGGCTGACCGCTTGGCCTGAGACGTTAGTTCCCGCAGACGGCTTAGTAGCGTGCGCGGTACCAAAGGCCCACTCTTAGTCACAGACCGCAGAGCGGCTGTCCGGCTAGCAAGAGTGAATGCTGGAGACCACCCACGCAAAAAACGTCCGGGAAGAAAAACGGTTCGGGCGACCCTGCTGTTTCCTTTACAAGTATCTAATCGGTTAAATTCGCTCCCAGAGTCTGAGTATTGTACACTCCACTCCGCGGCCCACTCTCAGCCACAGACCGTAGAGCGGCTGTCCGGCAAGCGAGAGCACAAGCCAAAGAGCGGAGGGAACACGAAAAAGATTGAAGGGGGCTCGGACAAAACCGAGTCGGCACCCTCCGCATAAAACTTGCAATGCTAAAAGCAATCATTTGATATATCTGCGTGGACTAACTTTGTCTTTTTGCATGATCATTTCCGTGAACACCCGCCAAAAAACCTCCGCCCAACTTTGCCAAGTCGCCCGGAGGCTTGGGGGCTACTATTGGAGTAATTGGCCACGGATACCCCGAAGATGGCGAGACAATAATTCAAGACATCGGGGCTAGCAAAGCCCCTCAGTCCGACTGCCCGGCTGCTCCTGCCGGCTCCTCGTCCGACTGCTCTGCCCGGCCGGCTGCCGGCTGCCTACTGCGCCAACCAGCCGGCTGCCGACTGCAGCCTGACCCGACACCGACAAGACACCAACGTGACGGCCATACCGTGGACCAGACGGCTGTACCGCGACGACATCATCTACAGTGTATCTATCCCTGGGCACTGTTTTATAAAGTGTACCAGGGACAAGGAGGCATGCACATCACATCCACACCATCATGGGCATTGTGCCCCATGCCCACTTGCCCCCCACGCCACTACCTAGCTTAGGTAGTAAGCTAGCTCACCTATATATATGCCACCCATCCATCCATCCACTCCAGGCTCACACACACGCATGCATCCATGCCCACTCACGCTGGAGCTCTCTCATGCCCACTTGCTAGCTAGCTCATACACATATATGAGACATATACAAACCCAGATGCCTCTGGCACTGAGCTTAGATACAGCTCTAGGAGCACCCTTTACTACAGATATACCACATATACTCAGACATGCAGGAGTAGGGGTGTTATCTCTCCGGAGAGCCCCGAACCTGGGTAAACTAGCGTGTGCTACTCGCATACCCGCTCCCGGGCCTATCAGCAGCAGTCTTACCCTCACACTAAGCCCTTGTGGCATCTGTCGACTCGCAAGCCCCCCGTGAGAATACCACGACACCGGTGATAAAATCCATGCCAAGCTTGTCCCACTTCCACTCGGGTATCGGCATAGGCTGCAGTAATCCTGCTGGGTTCTGATGTTCTGCCTTCACTCTCTGACATACATCACATACGGCTACATACTCGGCAATATCCTTCTTCATACCAGTCCACCAGAAACGCTCCTTCAAATCCAAATACATCTTGGTGTTTCCGGGGTGTATCGAGTATGGCGAGTCATGGGCCTCCTGTAGTATTAACTTCCTTATCTCTGAATTATTGGGCACATAAACACGGTCCTCAAACCACAAAGTGTCGTGCTCATCCTCACGAAAACCTTTGGCTTTTCCTTTACTCATTTTCTCCTTTATCTCAGCAATCTCTTTATTGTCCTTCTGAGCTTCTCAAATCTTTCCCAATAATGTTGATTGAACCTCCATTGCTGCAACAAAACTCCTAGGGACTATCTCCAAACGAAGCTCCCTGAGATCTTCGGCTAACTCCTTTGGTAATCCTCCGCTTACGAGGGTATTGGCATAACTCTTTCGGCTCAAAGCGTCTGCTACGACATTGGCCTTGCCTGGATGATAGTGCAACTTCATATTATAATCCTTTATAAGCTCCAGCCATCTCCTTTGCCTGAGATTCAGCTCCTTCTGCGTGAAAATGTACTTCAAACTCTTGTGATCTATGTACACATCACAGCGTGATGTGTAAGAAAATGTCTCCAGTCTTGAGTGCATGAACTATAGCTGGTAACTCCAAATCATGCGTGGCATAATTCAACTCCTGTGGTCAAAGCTGAGGTGAGGCATATGAAACAACTCTTCCATCTTGCATAAGTACTCCTCCAAGTCCTAAGCGAGAAGCGTCGCAATACACTTGGAAATCCTTGCGTATATCCGGCAGAATCAGCATTGGGGCTGTAACCAAATGTTTCTTCAGCTCCTGAAAACTTGTCTCACATTCATCTGTCCATTTGAACTTAGTTTCTTTCTTCAACAACTCCGTCATAGGCTTCACAATCTTGGAAAAATTCTCAATGAATCTCCGATAATATTCCGCGAGTCCTAGAAAACTACGGATCTCTCCACCGGAGGTGGGTGCTAGCCACTCAGTGACAGATTGAACCTTGGTAGGATCCACTGCTATACCCTCTCCTGATATAACATGTCCAAGAAATCCAACTTCCTTCAACCAAAACTCACATTTGCTGAACTTAGCATACAACTGATGTTCCTGAGCTTCTCGAGAACTAAATGCAGATGCTCCTTGTGCTCCTCTTCATTCTTCGAGTATACCAAAATATCATCAATGAACACCACAACGAACTTATCCAAGAACTCCATGAACACTTTATTCATCATACTCATGAAATAGGCAGGGGCATTAGTCAATCCGAATGACATAACCGTATACTCATATAGCCCATACCTTGTGGTGAAGGCTGTCTTAGGTATATCCTGTTCTCGGATCTTCAGCTGGTGGTATCCTGATCACAGATCGATCTTGGAGAATACTTTAGCTCCTTGCTTCTTCTCAGCTAAGAGCACTGGGGCTCCCCACGGTGACGAACTTCGCCGAATGTAACCTTTCTGCAATAACTCCTTAATCTGTTTCTTAATCGCCTCCAGATCATTTGCGGGCATCCGGTATGGTCTCTTCGATATCGGTCCGGTGCCTGGCAACAACTCTATCAAAAACTCAACGTCTCGATCTGGCGGCATGCCTGGTAGTTCCTCTGGAAATACATCTGGGTAATCCTTCACTACATGCACTTCCTCCTTAACAACTCCTGAGAGGGAATTTACTTGGGTTCTCTTTGGCGCATGCCTGGATACATACTTAATCCTTTTTCCCTCCGGGGTGGTGAGCAGAATTGACCTACTGGCACAATCAATGTTCCCTCCATACTTCGATAGCCAACCCATGCCTAGCATTATATCCAATCCTTGTGACTCCAATATTATTAGGTCTGAGGGGAAAACATGGCTGCCAATGGTTAAGGGTAACCGATCACACCATCGGCTGGCCATATACTCTGCACCTGGTGAACTTACTAACATGGGTGACCTAAGGGCTAAAGTGGGTAGCTTAAACTTGTCCACAAATCCCCTTGATATGTATGAATGTGATGCACCAGTATCAAAAAGGACGAGAGCGGTAAATGACTTAACCAAAAACTTACCGATAACTGCATCTGACTGCTATTCAACCTCCTCCACGTTGACGTGGTTTACCTGACCTCTGGTGAAGTGATTGGGCTTCTTCCCAGAGCTTCCATTGGCATTTCCATTCTTTGCTTCAGAACACTCGGTGGCGTAGTGTCCAGTCTTCCCGCACTTGAAACAAGTAATGTGACTTAGGTCCTTCTTGGCGGGTGTAGAGCGGTTGGAACGGTTCTGGCTGCTGCTTCCTCCATTCCCATTCCCATTCTTGGGGCCATTGTGGTTATGCGAACTTCCTCCATTGTGAGTGTGGCCTCCATGGTTATGGTGAGTGTGTCCTCCCGAGTTCGGGGTAAAACGAGGTCTCTGCTGAGCTCCTGAATTGTACTTCCCTTGTCCATACTTACTTTTGCGGCTCTCAATCTGCTGCTGCTTCCCTTCAATCATAAGAGCCTTGTCTACCAACTCCTGGTAGTTGTTAAATGTTGCCACCATTAACTGCATACTCATCTCATTATTTAGTCCTTCCATAAACTTCTCCTGCTTCGCGGCATCTGTGGCCACATCATCCGGGGCATAGCGAGCTAACTTACTGAACTCATCCACGTACTGCCCCACAGTATGATTTCCCTGGCGTAGGTTGCAAAACTCACGCTTCTTCATGCTCATAGCTCCAGTTGAGACATGTGCAGTGCGGAATGCTTGCTGAAACTGCTCCCAAGTGACATTGGCTATGGGGAAAGTGGCTGTGTAATTCTCCCACCACGAGGCTGCAGGTCCATCCAATTGATGTGCGGCAAAACGCACCTTCTCAGCATCTGTGCAACCTGCGGTGGTCAACTCCCTTCCAATCCTGCGTGGCCAGTCATCAGCAACTATCGGCTCGGTGATACTGGAAAACACCGGCGGTTGCAACCTCAGAAAACGGGCTAAGTTGTCAACTGGAGGTGGTGGCGGTGGGTTGTTGTTGTTGTTGTTGCTACCTTGGTTCTGGACTAGTAGCTGCATCAAGGCATTCTGTTGTTGGATCAATTGAGTGAGCTCTGGTGGGAAGACAAATCCGGGGTCACGTCTCGGAGGCATCTGATGGGTTTAGAGGGGAGAGATTAGAATAGAGTGAGGTCTAGTGAGAAAGCACTACCCATATGCACATGACACAAACACATTCATATCACACCACTCAATTCAAACAAGGGCATACAATCGATCTAACTACCGTTACAAAAGTGCTCGGACTACTACTATATACATGGGGAAAATACTACTGACAATATGGTGGTCATCTAGAAATTTTGGTCGGTGGAAGACTCCATGACATCTGCTCCAGCTTCGTCTTCATAATCATCATCACTATTGTCGGGGTCGGAGTCGGTGTCGTCGATGATGATGTAGTCTTCAGAACGAATGTCCTCGGGATGGTCGTCATCTCCTCCTGGCGGGGGGTCTCCCATGAATACTCCTAGCTTCCTCGTCAGGTCATCATTCTTCTCCACTAGTATTGCGATTTCCTCCTCGTATCCGTCGGATGTAGACTTGAGTTCCTCTTCTAGCTCCATGTTCCTGGTCATCACCTTCTTCAGTTCTATCATGCTTGTGCACATCTGGTTCTCCTGGCGACGAATGTGCTAGTTTAACTCCTGGATGAAAGCTGCAATGGATCTGTCCCTCCTGGTTCTGATCATCTCCCATTGCTCATCTTAGCGCCCACATATCTGGTAGATGGTGTCCTTAAGATCCTTGTGATAAACTTCGCCGATGCGTCCCATGGCGATGTTGGCTGCCATGCTCTTACCTAGACTCCAGGTTGGTGCATCAAAGGAAAACTCTATGGGCTCATTAACTGGCGTGAATGTCCTTCCTGGAACTTGAACTCAAATCATCCAACGCTCCTCTTCTCGTAAAGTGGCGGTGTAGGTCCCGGTGAAGCTTGGTATTCCGATGTTCAAGTACCTAGTGGTTTCCTTCAAGTGTCGTCCAAAAGGTGTGTCTCCATCTGGTTGTGCAAACTTGTTCCTTGAGTCCGCCATCCTATAGTGTGGAAAATGGAGAGGAGTCAAAAATGAGTAGAGAAGAGTGACCTATGGCTTATCTTAGTGGTCGTGTCCTACAATCAGCGTGTGCTCTGATATCATCTTGTAGCGATCCGACCTCAAACGATCAAATCTCTATGCATAACTGTCATCCCTGGATCGGTAATGCTGACACACACAGTACTTGAAGGATTAATAACAGAGTGCAATCACACACTTATTACATCGAATGTCTCAAAAGAGAACTTATTACAATAAATATGGCTTAAGGCCATCTAAATAAGATAACTACAGAAGCATCAAAGGTAAATGAGTCCATCAACTCCAACAGCATAGCTGAGTGCACGACAACGACCTAGCGCACCTTACTCTTCGTCTAAAAGTCTGCAACCTGATATGTTGCAGCCCGAAATGGGTCAGCACATGGAATATGCTGGCAAAATAACACAGTAGAGCAATGAACAGGTAAATGCTATCACTATATGCATATATGGCTGGTGGAGGCTCTATGGTTAACATGATTTTGCGAACAACCAACTTTTCCCTACAGCAAAGGAATATATTTGGTTTAACTATCATGGTAGTTGTTAAACATTGAGAAGGTTCCTCCAACTCAATCCCAATTAAGCAGTATTAATAACCCAACGAAATTAATTTAGAGTGATGAGATCAAATCAATAATTCAAGAACCAGATACTCAAGATGTCCATAACCGGGGACACGGCTAACCATGATTAGTTTGTACACTCTGCAGAGGTTTGCGCACTTTTCCCCACAAGAATCGATCTCCTCCGTTGGATTTCTTGCACTACATGGTGTTTGAGAAACGGATGATCGAGACACAGTCTTTCAGAAGCATTAACTCTTTACTCTGGGTAGACAGTACGACCTACATCCCCTACATCTGCTAGCCTACCACTGAAAGAGGTCACGCAACATACTCAACTATGCCAGAGCCCATAATGGCTTGTGGCTGCACACGGAAGTTTCTAGCATGAATAATCTTATGATCCCTTTGAGCCTGGGTGGCGAACCATAGGATGATCACACGGGTACTCCGGGTTATCCTAGGACAACACTGGATTCTCCAGGTGCCCGCAACCAATCCATCCAGATGTTTATTTAAGTTGCCACCTTAAGTTAACCATTAAATAATAGTCTCACAACTGTGATGGATACACTCAAACCCAATCCACGTCTACGAGCATAGCATAGCAGTATAAGCATAACATCAAAGTAACTCCCAAGGGTTTGATAATAAAGGGCAATAGGTTCTACCTCATCATCTACTTCCCAATACCCACAAGTTAATCACATCCTAATCATGCAGTGTGTGAGGATTGTAACTAATGCATAAAAATTGGGTAATAAAGAAGTAAGATCAATGTGTTACTTGCCTTGCTGATGATTCGCAAACCCTAGAGACTCGTAGTAGCACGCTTCGCACTCGCGCAAACAAACAATAGCATACATAAGCAATCAAGTATAGATGCAAGGGTAAAACTCAGATGAGAAAGTCCAAATCTGAAAGTTCAACTGAAGAGCTTCGATTTGCAAAAAGAATCAATCAAATCGGAGCTACGAAACTCAAACAACAGTCAAAAGAACTTCGAATTCAAATCTTCTTGAAACCAAATTTTAAAATGTCAAAACCATGTTCAAGCTGTTTAATCGGAAAGAGGGGTTCGAGACGAAGATTTTGGCATTGGTTTCACTGGATTTGGACGAACGGTTAAAAAGTTGCGAGGGGTTGAAGATCAGGCGCTAATCTGCGATAAAATAATCGCGGATAGGTCCCTGGCCGAAAATAATATAAAAAGAAAAAGACTACGACGCGAACGTCCGCTAACAGAGGCAAATGAACGAATTCGTTCGTTAAAATAAACTATCGAACGAACGTTCGCAAAATAAACTAAACCGAGAAAAACCGATAAAAAACCGATCTAGGGTTTTCAAAAAAATGGCGGCGGCTTTTGCAGTTTTTTACCGGTTCACGGCGAAAATCGGCGGCGGCGGGCGGGATCCGAACGGCGGCGGCGGCGTTGCGGGTCAGCGGCGGCGAGGCGAGCAACGGCGCAGCGGCAACGGCGTCGGGCGGTGGGGCGGCGACGGCTAGCGGCAGCGGCGCTCGTCAGAAGCGGGCGGTGGCACGGCGCGGCGAAGCAGCGGCGGCGGCTGCTGCTTGCTGCTGCGGCGGCGGGGGTGGTGGCGAGAGGGCTCGGGCGGCGGCGTTTATAAAGGGCCTTGGGGGGGCTCCGACTTGGGGCAGGGGCGCGCAGGGGCGGCGGCGACCCGGACTCTCGCCGGAGTCCGGTGCGGGCACGGCTCGGGGATGCGGTGCGGCGGCTGGGGCGAGGCCTGGCACTAGCTGGGCCGGCCCAGTTCGGCCGCGATTTTTTTAAATAAATTCCGCCGAAAGAAAAATCCTAAATAAATATAAAAATTCTAAAAATGCCAAAGACAATTTTCACCGTCTAAATAAAATATTTAGAACAAAGTGAACATTTTTCTGGCCTAAAAATGCAATTTTGAAAATGCATATTTTTCTAATTCAAAAAAAATAGCAATAAAAATCCAAATAAATTATTTATTTGATTTTAAAATTTTCCTCCAATATTTCTTTTATTTTGGAGAAGTCATTTTATCTCCTCTCTCTTTTTTTAATATTGGAAATATATTTTGGAGAGAAAAATTATTAAAACCAAAATGATCCTCTTTTCAAATTTGAGAAAAAAATTCAAATATGAAAATAACTGAAATCCCCAACTCTCTCCGTGGGTCCTTGAGTAAGATTTCTAGGATCACAAACGAAATGCAAATAAAATATGATATGCATATGATGACCTATGTATAACATTCAAATTGAAAATTTGGGATGTTACAGTAGGATGCTTGCCTCTGGATGGTTTCGGTTCCGACAAAATCGCTTCAGTATTCCCATGAACCGCTCGAAGGTATACATGTTGCGAAGAAACACAGGACCACAATACTTTATCTCGTCGACAAGGTGCACAGTGAGATGGACCATGACATCAATGAATGATGGTGGGAAAAACATCTCTAGGTTGGACAATATTCTTGCAATATCATCTTGCATATGATCCAACTCTTCAGGATCTACAACTTTCTGCCATAGTTGGTTCAATAAATCACAAAGGTTAATGAGTGTGTTTCTTATATCTTTGTCCATCAGATTCCTGATGGCCACCGGGAGGATTTGTGTCAGCATTACGTGGCCATCATGTGACTTCATGTGTCCCAACTTCATTTTACCCGAGCTCAGATCCACGAGACTTCTGATGTTTGCGCAGTAGGAAGAGGGTGTCTTAACTGACAACAAATAGGTGAAGAACTGTGTTGCTTCTTTTGTACTGAAATTGTAAATCTGGCGAGCTTTGATGAATTTGTCATCATCTTCTGCCTCACTCTTGCCTTTTGATTGATCAGCAACATATCGAGCCGTGAACCATCACCATCCTTTCTTTTACCTTTAATCTTGAGCAGAGTACCAAGGATGCTTTCAAATACATTCTTCTCTACACGCATGACATCGATGCAGTGACGTACACGTAGAATCTCCCAGTAAGGTAATTTCCAGAACACCAATTTCTTCTTAAACACTTGACCCTTGGGTGTTTGTTTCACCGTCAAAGGGTGGTTCTTGCCAAGCACAACATTAATTTTTTTAGCCATGTTGTGGACACCTCCCCCTCATAGGGTCTTGGGCCCACACCTGCCTCTACCGTACCATCAAATTCATCTTTCATATTTCGGTATGGGCGAGTTTTAAGTAAGAACCTACGATGACACAAATACACGGTTTTGTGTGAGTTGGGAAGTCTTCTGCTAGGTGTCCTATCCATGCATGTGACACACCCTACATCTCCCTTTGTTTTCTCCCCCGATGTGTTGCCTAATGCCGGCATATCTTGAATGGTGTGCACCAGCATCACATGTAGATTGAAAATCTCCTTTCTGTAAGCATCATTACCTTTTACATCAGGCGCATCTATCCACACTGTCAGCAGTTCTTCTACCAGTAGCTGAAAGTAAATGTCGATGTCATTTCCAGGTTGCTTCGGGCCTTGGATAATCATTGACATCATAATGTATTTTTTCTTCATACACAACCAAGGAGCTAGGTTATATATGCACAGAAGCACCGGCCATGTGCTTTGATTGGTGCTCATATCGCCAAAAGTATTCATCCCGTCAGTACACTCCCCGAGCCTTATACTTCTAGGATCCTTGGCAAAGTCTACATACTTGTTGTCGATTCATTCCCACTGAGCGCCATATTTCGGGTGCCTCATAAACTTATCTGCAATTCGCTCATCATGATGCCACCGCAACCTCTTTGCCTCTCTAGGGTTTGCAAACAAACGCCTCAACCTTGGAATTAAAGGCAAGTACCAAACAACCTTGAACAAGATTCCTGTCTTGATCTCGTCGTCCAATTTGTAGTTGTCCTTTGCTCTCCTGCGTTTGTATTGTGCATGCTTGCATGTGGGACATGCATGCATATCTTTGTACTCACCACGGTACAATATACAATCATTCACACAAGCGTGTATCTTCTGTACTTGAAGTTCCAATGGGCAAACAATTGTATTCGCTTCATTCGTGCTTCTGGGGAGCACATTATTTTCCGGAAGAATTTCTTTGAAAAGACCTAACATCTCCGTGAAGCCCTTGTTTCATAGACCGCTTGCTGCTTTAAATCTGAGAAGCGCCAGGGTGGCACTCAACTTGGAATATTTCTTTTTGCAACCTGGATACAATTCTTTCTTGGAGTCCGCATCAATGGTTGGCAGATCCTTGTACTCAATCATATCCTTTTTTGGGCCCTCGAAATCTGCAATCATAGCAGCAAAATCTGACATATCAAGATCGTCGTCATGTGCGTCGACGTCTTGGTTTTCCAGTGGGCGTTTCGGCTTTCCGGTGTTCCATTGGTAGCTTGACGGCTCTGCCCCGATGTTAGATTCAACATCCATGTGACACTGACCGGGGTTTGGCATCTCGCTGCCTTGGGTATCTTCATCCATGACCTCCTCTTCGCCGTGTCTGGTCGAACGTGTATATCCATCCATGAATCCCCTAGAGACTAAGTGCAACTGGACATCTGCAACTTCATGTGACTCTGTATTGGCACAATCAGTACATGGACACAGGATGTAATCCGCATCACCAATTCTCCTCTTTGTACTTTCAGCCAAATTCATGAACTCTGTCACGCCACTGATAAAATCGGCGGTTTTCCGATTCTTCATCCATCGAGATCGTTCCATCTGCAGCACACGAATGGTAATTAAAAACAAAACAACAACATTAATACACAAATTAACTGCTGCCCAAAGATGCATGCATAAATCACAAGGTTTTATTTTCATAATTACCGATGGCGCTCCACATGTTGTTATCTAGACGTGCAATGACAAAAATTAATGGCGAGTCAATTTACATGCAGAGTACTAGTACAACACTACCCTTAGGAATTAAATACCTTAATTAAGCCACTCACGAAAAGAATACCTTAATTAATTAGCCGCGCGGCGACTTCCACCCAGCAGACAGAGAAGCGCGATGTGGCGGCACGCCGAGACAGCAGGGTCGAGGAGCATAGCTTAGTGCGGCCGCCGCCTAAAGTTTGACCTCCACTATCCCGCCATCGACCGCGATGGATGTGCTCGAATCACGCCGCCGCCAACCTCGATGGTTGAGCTCCTTCTATCTCCCGCCGCAGACCGAGGATTGACCTCCTATGACGCCGCCACCGCCCACTGACCGAGGATTGACCTCTTCTCCGATAGCCGCTGCCTAGGCCGCCGCCGCCATCTCTATATGTAGAGCGGCTATTTTTTTGATGGATATCTGTAGAGCGGCTATTTACACGGTATCACTGTAACTCAATTATATGGACAGGGTAGTACATCACATACGGTTATGTAACGACAACCGTGTCTAACCTACGTTGTCTTCAGTTTGGTGCGGAAATTGTGTGTGACGTTGTAATACCTAAGACAAACGACATGTATAAACAATGTGCCGTATACAACATATAGTGCCATAAGTAGTTCCCGACCGTTAGCTCATCCCCACACTTCCCCATTTCACCCCAAATCCCTACATAGCCTCCAAATTCCCTCGCGTGGCGCTGACATTGGGGGAATGCAGACGAGTGGTGCTGATGGTTTCGGTGCGGCTGCTCCTGCTCGTATCGCTGCAATGACGGCGGTCGCCGCCGAGCACTTGCCTAAGGTCATCAGAAGGCAGGTGTACTACGGATTTGAATCGTCCTGTCAGGTTCCAATCTATCCTGATCTTTTTTAGCATGTCAAAAGTATAGCTCCTTGCTGAATCCGTCCTGAATGACACCCCCTGTCGATGTCAAAACCGGCGGATCTCGGGTAGGGGGTCCCGAACTGTGCATCTAGGATCGATGGTAAGAGGAGACGGGGGACAAAATGTTTACCCAGGTTCGGGCCCTCTCTATGGAGGTAATACCCTACTTCCTGCTTGATTGATCTTGATGAATATGAGTGTTACAAGAGTTGATCTACCACGAGATTGTAATGGCTAAACCCTAGAAGTCTATCCTATGAGTATATGGTAATGAATCTGTGCTATCTGGACTATGCCCTCCGGTTTATATAGACACCGAAGAGATCTAGGGTTACATGAGGTCGGTTACATAGGAGGAAATCTTCATAATCGGTCGCCTAGCTTGCCTTCCACGCCAAGTAGAGTCCAATCCGGACAAGGGTATGGTCTTCGGCCTTCATGTCTTCATAGCCCATCAGTCCGGCCCAACAGATAACAGGCCGGACGCCCAAGGACCCCTTAGTCCAGGACTCCCTCAGTAGCCCTTCGCTTCGGAAGTTATCCGGGGAGCCGAATACTACTTCCAGCGTTATTGAGCCCGTACAACGGGCCTCTACGCCTGGTATGACTCCTTGAAAGGTAGTCTTTGTGGGCTTGACTCGTGAAGGATCAATGCTCATTTTACGTACTGTGTCCTGATAGAGCAGGTTGAAGCTGCTACCGCCGTCCATTAGGACTCGAGTCAGGTGAAACCCGTCGATGATTGGATCGAGGACCAGTGCGGCTGAACCGCCATGCCGGATGCTAGTTGGGTGGTCTCGTCGATCAAAAGTGATCGGGAATGATGACCACGGATTGAACTTGGGGGCGACTGGCTCTACCGCGTAGACGTCCCTGAGTGCTTGCTTGCGCTCCCTTTTGGGGATGTGTGTAGCATATATCATGTTCACCGTTTTGATTTGGGGGGGAAATTTCTTCTTCCCCCAGTGTTCGGCTGTCGGGGCTCTTCGTCGTCGCCTTCGCTCTGTGATTCCCCTTCTTTGCTTCTGTTATTTACTTTGCTGGCTTGTTTAAAGACCCGACAATCTCTGTTAGTATGGCTGGCTGGTTTGTCTGGGGTACCATGTATTTGGCAAGGGCGATCGAGTATTCGGTCCAAGCTAGATGGTTTTCCGCTGCTCCTTTTATAGGGCTTCTTTCATTGGCCGGACTTAGAGCCACTGAATCCGGCGTGAACCTTTGTGTCATCGGTGTTATCGCCATTGCTTTGGCGTTTGTTTCTGTTGCGCCGGAGCTTGCGGCGCTATTTTTGGCCTCGAAGGGACTTATTTCGTTGGCCGTATTTGTACTGCGGGCCAGCCAACTATCTTCTCCCATGCAAAAGCGGGTCATAAGTGCCGTCAGGGCTGCCATGGACCTTGGTTTTTCCTGGCCGAGGTGGCGTGCTAGCCATTCGTCACGGATGCTGTGTTTGAAGGCTGCTAAGGCCTCGGCGTCCGGACAGTCAACGATCTGGTTCTTTTTGGTTAGGAACCTAGTCCAGAATTTTCTGGTTGATTCTCGAGGATGTTGAACTATGTGGCTTAAGTCATCGGCGTGTGGTGGCCGGACATAAGTTCCTTGGAAGTTGTCTAGGAAAGCTTCTTCCAAGTCCTCCCAGCTGCCGATAGAATTTTCAGGCAGGCTGTTAAGCCAGTGCCGAGCTGGCCCTTTGAGCTTGAGTGGGAGGTATTTAATGGCGTGGAGATCATCTCCTCGAGCCATGTGGATGTGGAGGATGAAATCCTCGATCCATACTGCGGGATCGGTTGTGCCGTCGTATGATTCAATATTGACGGGCTTGAATCCCTCGGGGAATTCGTGATCTAGTACCTCGTCTGTGAAGCAGAGGGGGTGTGCGGCACCTCTGTACCGTGCCGTGTCATGGCGTAGCTCTGATGGGGTTCGTCTGCGGCATTTGGACTGGGCGTGGTTAGGTTTGTCATGTCCGAATAGGTAGCCATCGTTGTGCCTTGAGGCACGTCCGCGCGATCCGTAGATCGATCTTGTATGTCCTGTTTTATTGTCCAGGGTCTGCCGGAGGTCGTATGTGTGACCCCGAACTCTTTCGTCTTTATTTTTTCGGGGCGGTGGGGCAGGCTGTTGTTTGGCCTGAGTTGCCGCTTTATCCCGACCGTGGGGTGGCCGATCGGCCACCCTGTCTCGACCACGCGGTGGTCGTTCCGCATTACGCGAGGGAGATGTGTGCTCCGGTGCTTCCTCGTCGAATTGAGGTAGCAGTCTGCGTTTTGGGTAGCTCTTAGCTGGGCGCTTGAGGCCGTATTCTTCGGCAGTCAGGGCGTCAGTCCATCTGTCTATGAGCAGATCTTGTTTGGCTTGAAGCTGTTGCTGTTTCTTTTTCAAGCTCCTTGCGGTGGCTATGAGCTGAAGCTTAAAGCGCTCCTGCTCCACAGGGTCCTCCGGCACGATGAAGTCTTCGTTGCTGAGGCTTGTCTCTTCCTCGGAGGGTGGATGGTAACTATCGTCCTCCGAGTTATCTTCTATGGCCTGTTCATCAGGGTTGTCTTGCCTGTTGTCATGTTCCTCCTGTTCGGATGCCGCACCGACGGGGTCTTCATTGTTTTCGGCGTCACCCGGAGTGCTATTTTCTCCGGTACCAGTATTGCTATCCTTTGAGCGGCGAGGCTTAGAACGGCGTTTGGGGCGCCGGCGCTTGGACTGTGTCTCAGAATTTTTATTCTTATCTGGCTCTTCTTTGTCGTCGCCAGATCCCTTGGGTGTATCAACCATGTATACGTCGTACGAAGAGGTGGCCGTCCAACGTCCAGTGAATGGCGGGTCTTGGCCTTGCTCATTGTCTGCATCGTTGTCCATACCGGTGATGTCTTCAGAGCCATAGTCAAGCACGTCGGTTAAGTCGTCGACGGTGGCTATGAAGTGGGTGGCGGGTGGGAAGCAAAATTCCTCGTCGTCCGCCTCTAGCTTGAACCGAACATAGTTCGGCTGTGTGTTTTCCTCCAAGGACAAGTTCCTCAAAGAATTTGGTACGTCACCCAAAGGCGAATGCTGGAAGACGTCTGCGCCGCTATATTCAAAAATCGACAATCGATCCAGCTTGGTGTCCGCAGGTGTATCCGGTCCGGAACGTGCAGCCGGAAACGAGTCTGGGGTTCCGTTGGCGCAAGCATTGCAGGATGTCGAGTCCATGTGCAGCTCCAACGCCATAGATTTTATGGCCTCAGAGGGCGTGATCTGTTTTGGTACTGAGGCCGTTGCAGCAACAGGATCCATCTCCTGGGTATGCTCCGATGACAGATTTAGGTCATGTTCATTGGAGAAAGGGGGAGCTATCGCCGCGGTATCAAATCCCTCGAAGATCAAGTCTCCACGGATATCCGCGACGTAGTTTAAGCTTCCGAACCTGACCTGGTGGCCAGGGGCGTAACTATCGATCTGCTCTAGATGGCCAAGCGAGTTGGCCCGCGGTGCGAAGCCGCCGAATACGAAGATTTGTCCGGGGAGGAAGGTTTCTCCCTGGACCACGTCATTACTGACGATCGAAGGGGCCATCGAGTCCTTTGTCGACGGCACAGTGGAACTCTCAATGAAAGCACCAATGTCGGTGTCAAAACCAGCGGATCTCGGGTAGGGAGTCCCGAACTGTGCATGTAGGATCGATGGTAATAGGAGACGGGGGACACAATGTTTACCCAGGTTCGGGCCCTCTCTATGGAGGTAATACCCTACTTCCTGCTTGATTGATCTTGATGAATATGAGTGTTACAAGAGTTGATCTACCACGAGATCGTAATGGCTAAACCCTAGAAGTCTAGCCTATGAGTATATGGTAATGAATCTGTGCTATCCGGACTATGCCCTCCGGTTTATATAGACACCGGAGAGATCTAGGGTTACATGAGGTCAGTTACATCGGAGGAAATCTTCATAATCGGTCGCCTAGCTTGCCTTCCATGCCAAGTAGAGTCCAATCCGGACAAGGGTATGGTCTTCGGCCTTCATGTCTTCATAGCCCATCAGTCCGGCCCAACAGATAACAGGCCAGACGCTCGAGGACCCCTTAGTCCAGGACTCCCTCACCCCCTCTCCCCCCCAGGAAAGTGATCTGCTGCCGGATCCGAAGCATGACTCCAGACTCCCGCAACACGATTCGACTCTGAGTTATGCGCCACCGAGAAGTACCAAAAGCTGAGTTGTGTGCACGGGCACACTCCCACTCGACGTGTATGCACGGAGGGATTCAACATTGGCAGGCGGTTTCTCAGTTGCCCCTTAGAGGTTAGTGCTAAGTTCATCATTTTACTTCAGTTGATGCCACCGCTCATCCTGAATACTATTTAACATTGGCAGGGATATGAGGCTTGTGCCTTTGTTAACTGGCTGGATGAAGAATGGCATGGCAGGACTCGGAGTGTTATCACCAAGCTCGCAGAAGATAATGTAAAGCTGAAGAAGAAACTGGTTGATCTGGAATATACAATCAGTACGATGAAGCAAGAAAGAATCAATCACAGGCAACAGATGAAAGCAAGAGACAAGAAGGAACTAGCATGTGTAGTTCTAGTTGTCGCATTAGCCATGTTCTATGCGCTGTTTGCAATGATGATTAGGGGTTTTGTTTGACAGTATTGCTAAAGCACATCTAGATGTGCTCTAAGTAATGCACATCTAGGTCCTATGCCATTGATGTTACCGGAAGATTCGTGCAGATATTTTCCTTTACCTTTTTTTTCTTTTCCTTTGTAGTTTCATTATACTAGCTTTATCAATAAGAAGAGCTCAATGTATTGCTTGCCAACTATCCTACTCCGTTCGTACCAGTACCGGTGCATAATCCCAAAACTCGTTCCTTCTTTTTGTCCTGAAAAAATAAACCAGCCAATAGGAGTCCTGCGCAACCCCGGGAATTTGGAGCGACTGGGTACAAATAATTGCGGTTGATTATATCAGCTGTTAGATAACACGTCAACCCCCGCTTCAATTCACATTTCTTCTTCTCTGCATACCCCTCTTAAGTGTCCACCATCTTCATCGTCACCGACAGGCCATGCTACACACTGGCACACACTCTGCAGCCATGTCGAGCGACAGCGAGGACGACAGTTCGGCCAGCAGTCTGGCGCCCAATGATAGGTCAACATTGGAATCATCCCGCTCGTCTTCCATGAGTTCGGCGTCGAGCCCAGACCTCGATTATATCCGGATCATGGAAGGGACGCCGCCTCCGGAGTCGTCAGACGACAACCAGACGGACGAGGAGCCGTCGGAGGACGGAGAAGAGGACGACGATGATGATGAGGAGGAATGGTCAAACAAGGAGGAGGAGGAGGACGACAACAACGACGATGATGGCGGCGGCGGCGATGAAAAGCCAACCGTCAGCAGCAAGAAGCGTCCTCGCCAAGATGATGTCACAGGGCAATCCAACAACAACAACAACAACAACAACAACAAGAAGGACTAAATTAAGCAGACTGTACATATCTCTGTTTCCGTTCGCTCATATTAATTTGTTATCTTTGTTTATCCTGTCAATCTCATCGCAGACAGTTAGTAATAAGTATTCGACAAAGATCTTCTACATTATCACCCACAGGTTGGTTTGTTAAAACTGTGTGCCCTGACGAGCACACAATTCATAAAAAAGACCGTATGGGTTGTCTATAATGATCGCACACAATTCTGATTACCGACCTGTTTGCCAGGTATCACACACATCTTGTTACGCTGAATCGTTTGTGTTCACCTCGATCATCGCAAACAGTTCATCGGAGCGAACTGTATGCCGTAGATCACACACACACATTGATATGGCTGCCCATTTCTGTTGTTCTACCTAATCACAAATAGTTCGTATGGATGAACCGTATGCTCAGATCGCACACGCAACTAAAATCTGAACCGTGTTTGATGTGCCCGCCATCGCAAATAGTTAGCACCTTTTTTGACGGTTATTTTACACCACCGTTTGCGATTACTACATCACACACAGTTTCGTCGAAGGGTCTCTGATCGTAGTGTCGCGTTAGCAGCATCCTGCAGTAGTGGTAGTCTATCTTCCGCTGCATATTAATAGGTTCATTTCATCCGTTTGTCTTCAAATACCCCATGTTTTGAAGACTTTCATAAAAATGGCCTATTCACCCCTCTCTAATCGATAACTAGCACTTTCAATTAGTATCAGAGCAAGGTGCTCCCTTGTTCTGTATGATTCGGTTTAACCACCTGGATTTTAGCTATGTCGACTACAGGGATAATCAAGGTCTCCGCTGCGTTCCCAGTCATCGATGGCACTGATTACCCCTACTGGAATCATAAGATGCGCATGCATCTTGAAGCCATTGACGTCGATCTCTGGTATGTCGTCAAGACAGGCATTCCCAAGGTCGGTGAAGGTGTCACCACTTCTGATGTCAAGTGATTCGTTCAACTGGACTCGACCGCCAAGAACATCATCTGTGGTCATCTGACCAAAGGGCTTTATGGCCGTGTGAGCGCACTGGAAACTGCGAAGCTGGCCTGGGACTGGTTGTCCAAGGTCAATGAAGGCGTCTCAACTCAGAGAGACTCAAGGATTGATGTTCTTCGCAACCTCTTCAACCGCTTCAAGAGAAACAACAATGAGAATGTCCAGCTCACATTTGATCGCCTCACTGATATCACAAATGAGCTTCGCGCTCTTGGCGCCACTGAGATCACCAAGCACGAAATCGTCAAGAAGCTCCTGAGATCCCTTGACAGCTCCTTTGACACCCTGGCCCTGATGATACAAGAACACCCTGACTTCAAAGATCTCGATCCGTCTGACATACTTGAGAGGTTTAACACACATGAGTTCCAGCTATCTCAGAAGAGAGACATCTATGGCCCCAACTATGGCCGAACCCGTGCTTTGAAGGCAAAGGTTGTTTCCTCATCTGAAGAAGAATCTGACTGCAGTTTTGAGGATCCTGAAGACATTGGAAAGGAGCTAGCTATGCTCGTGAAGAAGTTCCAGAAGTTCTCCAAAAAGAATCGCTTCGGAAAGTCTTCAAGATCCAGCTCAAGAAACGATGAGGCTTCCACTCGTGACCACAAGAAGAGAACATGCCAGAAATGCACGAAGCCTGGCCACTACATCTCTAAGTGTCCTCAATGGGATAAGGAATCTAAGAAGAAGAAGAAGAAGAAGAAGAAGAGCAAGGAATATGATTCTGACGACAAGAAGAAGAAGAAATCCTCAAAGTCTGGCTCGTGCGTTTGTTGGCAAGGAGATGGATTCAAAGGAGGAGTCTACTTCTAAGATGGCGGAGGTGGAGTCGAGGAGGAGTCTGATTCAGGCGTGGCAAGCCTGGCTCTAGCTTCGGCTTACGTCGCCAAGTCCATCTTAAACACCGAAGACAATGGCCACGTCGCCGACGCTGAAGCCGATGATGAGGATGACTCTACTCCGACCTACTGCTTCATGGCACGTGGTGCCAAGGTAAACTCACGCGATGCTTACTTTCAAACATCCAGTGAAGATGACTCTGAATGTGAATCCAAACCTATCTATAAGACACTTGCTAAAATTGCAACTGAACAACAAACTGCTATGGAACATATTCAAAAGTTGCTAGACAAAAGCGATGACCTGTTGGACGCGGAAATGAATTGAACTCAGTCCTTAATTGAAGACATCAAAAATATTCATGTTAAGTACGAAGAACTTGAAAGTCGTCATGAAAATCTCTCAGCTACTCATGAGAAGCTTTCCTATGATTATCTTCAAAGGAAGCAAGAACTTGAGAATCTGAGAGCGTCTCATGAAGATCTTCAAAAAGAGAATGATTCACTTCACGCTCAATAGATCAGTTCCACTTAGGAAGACTTTTATCCACCATGTTTAAAAAATGTCTTGAGCTTGATAATGATGTCTCTGTTGCTGAAAGTTCTACTGCTGCTAGTGTTGCAATATCTTCAACTGCTGATGTGGTGACTAACCCCTCTTCTGAGGATACCACTACTATTGTTGATGAGAATGCTAGGTTGAAGACTTTGCTTGAAATACCGCTGCATATTAATAGGTTCATTTCATCCGTTTGTCTTCAAATACCTCGTGTTTTGAATACTTTCATAAAAATTGCCTTTTCACCCCCATCTAGTTGATAACTAGCACTTTCAAGGTCCGAATAGGGTCAAGCCGTACTATAGACCTTTTCCGCGGTGTGCCTCCAGCGCTGCCCAAGGTATTTTAAGTGCGTAATTATGCGAGCGCGGTACGTATGCCGCAACCTTATGGGGCCATCGGCGGAGGCTAAACTGCTATTCAAGCTCCGGATTCTTTGAGCTATCGTGTTGTAATGCGGACCGGACTCGCTTAGCGGTGTCATTGGTCTTAATGACTGACGAGTTGTTCGCTTTATGAGGCCATTGTGTACTTTGGCTGCTAAGGCCGCGGTGTATTCCATTGACTGTGATGACGCCGCGCGGTCCGGGCATTTTGAGCTTTAAATAAGCATAATGTGTGACTGCATTGAAGCGGGCAAAAGCGATTCGTCCGAGCAGTGCGTGATAACCACTACGGAAAGGGACGATATCGAAGATCAAGTCTTCGCTTTGGAAGTTTTCCGGAGAACCGAAGACTACTTCCAATGATAAGGAGCCCGTACAGCGGGCCTCCACGCCGGGTATCACTCCTTTAAAGGTAGTGTTGCTAGGCTTGATTCTTGAGGGGTCGATACCCATCTTAAGGACGGTGTCTGGATAAATCAGATTGAGGCTGTTGCCGCCGTCCATTAGGACTCTGGTAAGATGGTACCCGTCGATTATAGGGTCGAGTACCAGGGCAGCCGAACCTCCATGACGGATACTTGTTGGGTGGTCCCTGCGATCAAAGGTGATCGGACAGGCCGACCATGGGTTGAATTTGGGACAACAGGCTCTACGGTGTAGACGTCCCTTAGTGCGCGCTTGTGTTCCCTCTTGGGGATGTGCGTGACATATATCATGCTTACTGTCTTCACCTCGGGGGGAAACTTCTTTTGTCCCCCGGTGTTCCGAGGGAGGGGTTCATCATCGTCCTCGCTTGGAGGTCCTTTCCCCTTGTGTTCGGTATTTAATTTACCGACCTGTTTGAAAACCCAGCAGTTTTTGTTGGTGTGGTTGGCAGGCTTGTCAGGGGTGCCATGAATCTGACAAGGCCTGTCTAGTATTTTGTCCAAATTGGATGGACCGTCTCTATTTCCTTTGAACGGCTTCTTCCGCTGACCGGATTTGGAGCCGCTGAATCCGGCGTTTACCGCCGTATCTTCGGTTTCTTCATTGTTGTTCCGACACTTGTTTTTGTTGTGTCATGGCCTTCCATTGCCATCCCTGGCTTCAGAGGTGCCGGGGTCACTGGTACTGTTGCTTCTACGAGCCAACCAGCTATCTTCGCCCACACAGAAGCGGGTCATAAGTGCAGTAAGAGCTGCCATAGTCTTCGGCTTTTCCTAACCGAGATGTCGGGCGAGCCATTCGTCACGGATACTGTGCTTAAGGGCCACTAAGGCTTCGGCGTCCGGACAGTCGACTATTTGGTTCTTTTTTATTAGGAACCGGGTCCAGAGTTTTGCGGGCTGACTCTCCGGGTTGCTGGACTATGTGACTAAGGTCATCGGTGTCCGGTGGCTGGACATAAGTGCCTTGGAAGTTGTCTCAAAAAGCATTCTCCAAGTCCTCCCAACTGCCGATGGAGTTCTCTGGGAGGCTATTCAACCAGTGTCGTGTTGGTCCTTTTAACTTTAATGTGGAGAAGAAAATCTTCAATCCATACCGCGGGATCTGTCATTCCATCGTATGCCTTGATGTTTACGGGTTTAAACCTTTCCGGAAACTGGTGCTACATTACCTCATCGGTAAAGCACATGGGGTGTGCAGTGCCTCTATATCGGGCAACATCACGACGGAGTTCGAATGACATCTGTGTTCGGTTCTCAGCCCGAACATGGTTATGCTTGTCGCGCCAGGCTTGATGGTCGTTGTCTCGTGTTGGAGCACGTCCCCTTGATCTGTAGATTGATCTGGTCTGGCCGGCTCTATTGTCCAAGTCCTGACGTAAGTCGTAGGTATAGACCGGAGCCGCTACCTCTTTGCCTCTACGACGAGGTGGTGCGATCTGGTGTTCGGCATAAGTAGCCGCTTTGTCCCATCCACGTGGTGGTCGGTCCGGTTGATGAGCATGATTGTATCTCGATGGTATTGGCTCAAGGGCCTCGCCATCAAATTGTGGTAATAGCCTGCGCTTTGGGTAGTGCTCCCTCTTGAGCACTTCGTTGGTTTTCCCTTGAAGAGGAAAGGGTGATGCAGCAAAGTAGCGTAAGTATTTCCCTCAGTTTTTGAGAACCAAGGTATCAATCTAGTAGGAGGCCACGCACGAGTCCGTCGCACCTACACAAACAAATAAATCCTCGCAACCAACGCGATAAGGGGTTGTCAATCCCTACACGGTCACTTACGAGAGTGAGATCTGATAGATATGATAGGATAATATTTTTTGGTATTTTTATGATAAAGATGCAAAGTAAAGTAAACAAAATAAAAATGGCGCTAGAAATAAATTGTTGTAGGGAGATTAATATGATGGAAAATAGACCCGGGGCCATAGGTTTCACTAGTGGCTTCTCTCAAGAGCATAAGTATTTACGGTGGGTGAACAAATTACTATTGAGCAATTGACAGAATTGAGCATAGTTATGAGAATATCTAGGTATGATCATCTATATAGGCATCACGTCGGAGACAAGTAGACCGACTCCTGCCTGCATCTACTACTATTACTCCACACATCGACCGCTACCCAGCATGCATCTAGAGTATTAAGTTCATAAGAACAGAGTAACGCTTTAAGCAAGATGACATGATGTAGAGGGATAAATTCATGCAATATGATATAAACCCCATCTTGTTATCCTCGATGGCAACAATACAATATGTGTCTTGCTGCCCCTACTGTCACTGGGAAAGGACACCGCAAGATTGAACCCAAAGCTAAGCACTTCTCCCAGTGCAAGAAAGATCAATCTAGTAGGCCAAACCAAACTGATAATTCAAAGAGACTTGCAAAGATAACCAATCATACATAAAAGAATTCAGAAGATTCAAATATTGTTCATAGATAAGCTTGATCATAAACCCACAATTCATCGGTCTCAACAAACACACCGCAAAACAAGATTACATCGAATAGATCTCCACAAGAGAGGGGGAGAACATTGTATTGAGATCCAAAAAGAGAGAAGAAGCCATCTAGCTAATAACTATGGACCCGAAGGTCTGAGGTAAACTACTCACACTTCATCGGAGAGCCTATGGTGTTGATGTAGAAGCCCTCCGTGATCGATGCCCCCTCCGACGGAGCTCCGGAACAGGCCCCAAGATGGGATCTCACGGGTACAGAAGGTTGCGGCGGTGGAATTAGGTTTTTGGCTCCGTATCTAGTAGTTTGGGGGTACGTAGGTATATATAGGAGGAAGAAGTACGTCGGTGGAGCAACGTGGGGCCCACGAGGGTGGAGGGCGCGCCTGGGGGGTAGGCGCGCCCCCCTACCTCGTGGCCTCCTGGATGATGTCTTGACGTTGGGTCCAAGTCCTCTGGATCACGTTCGTTCCGAAAATCACGTTCCCGAAGGTTTCATTCCATTTGGACTCTGTTTGATATTCTTTTTCTGCGAAACTCTGAAATAGGCAAAAAACAGCAATTCTGGGCTGGGCCTCCGGTTAATAGGTTAGTCCCAAAAATAATATAAAAGTGTATAATAAAGCCCAATAATGTCCAAAACAGAATATAATACAGCATGGAGCAATAAAAAATTATAGATACGTTGGAGACGTATCAAGCATCCCCAAGCTTAATTCATGCTCGTCCTCGAGTAGGTAATTGATAAAAACAGAATTTTTGATGTGGAATGCTACTTGGCATAATTTCAATGTAATTCTTCTTAATTGTGGTATGAATATTCAGATCCGAAAGATTCAAGATAAAAGTTCAATATTGACATAAAAATAATAATACTTCAAGCATACTAACTAAGCAATTATGTCCTCTCAAAATAACATGGCCAAAGAAAGTTCATCCCTGCAAAATCATATAGTTTAGTCATGCTCCATTTTTGTCACACAAGAATGCTCTCATCATGCACAACCCCGATGACAAGCCAAGCAATTGTTTTATACTTTAGTAATCTCAAACTTTTTCAACCTTCACGCAATACATGAGCGTGAGCCATGGATATAGCACTATGGGTGGAATAGAGTATAATGATGGGGGTTATGTGGAGAAGACAAAAAAGGAGAAAGTCTCACATCAACGAGGCTAATCAATGAGCTATGGAGATGCCCATCAATTGATGTTAATGCAAGGAGTAGGGATTGCCATGCAACGGATGCACTAGAGCTATAAATATATGAAAGCTCAACAAAAGAAACTAAGTGGGTGTGCATCCAACTTGCTTGCTCACGAAGACCTAGGGCACTTGAGGAGGCCCATTGTTGGAATATACAAGCCAAGTTCTATAAAGAAAAATTCCCACTAGTATATGGAAGTGACAAAACAAGAGACTCTCTATCATGAATATTCTGGTGCTACTTTGAAGCACAAGTGTGGTAAAAAGGATAGTAACATTGTCCCTTCTCTCTTTTTCTCTCATTTTTTTGGGCCTTCTCTTTTTTTATGGCCTTTCTCTCTCTCTCTTTTTTTATTCCTCACATGGGACAATGCTCTAGAAAATGATGATCATCACACTTCTATTTATTTACAACTCAATGATTACAACTCGATACTAGAACAAAGTATGACTCTATATGAATGCCTCCGGCGGTGTGCCGGGATATGCAATGAATCAAGAGTGACATGTATGAAAAATTATGAACGGTGGCTTTGCCAAAAATACTATGTCAACTACATGATCATGAAAAGCAATATGACAATGATGAACGTGTCATGATAAACGGAACGGTGGAAAGTTGCATGGCAATATATCTCGGAATGGCTATGGAAATGCCATAATAGGTAGGTATGGTGGCTGTTTTGAGGAAGATATAAGGAGGTTTATGTGTGAAAGAGCGTATCATATCACGGGGTTTGGATGCACCGGCGAAGTTTGCACCAACTCTCAATGTGAGAAAGGGCAATGCACGGTACCGAAGAGGCTAGCAATGATGGAAAGGTGAGAGTGTGTATGATCCATGGACTCAACATTAGTCATAAAGAACTCACATACTTATTGCAAAAATCTACAAGTCATCAAAAACCAAGCATTACGCGCATGCTCCGAGGGGGATAGATTGGTAGGAAAAGACCATCGCTCGTCCCCGACCGCCACTCATAAGGAGGACAATCAAAGAACACCTCATGTTTCAAATTTGTTACATAACGTTTACCATACGTGCATGCTACGGGACTTGCAAACTTCAGCACAAGTATGTCTCAAATTCACGACTACTCATCTAGCACAACTTTAATATCACTACCCCCATGTCTCAAAACAATCCTCAAGCATCAAACTTCTCTTAGTATTCAACACACTCATAAGAAAGTTTTTACTAATCTTGAATACCTAGCATATTAGGATTATTTAAGAAAATTACCATGCTATTTAAGATTCTCAAAATAATCTAAGTGAAGCATGAGAGATCAATCGTTTCTATAAAACAAATCCACCACCGTGCTGTAAAAAGATATAAGTGAAGTACTAGAGCAAAAACTATAAAGCTCAAAAGATATAAGTGAAGCACATAGAGTATTCTAATAATTTCTGAATCATGTGTGACTCTCTCAAAAGGTGAGTACAGCAAGGATAATTGTGGTAAATTAAAAAGCAAAGACTCAAATCATACAAGACGCTCCAAGCAAAACACATATCATGTGGTGAATAAAAATATAGCTCCAAGTAAAGTTACCGATGGAAGTAGACGAAAGAGGGGATGCCTTACGGGGCATCCCCAAGCTTTGGCTTTTTGGTGTCCTTAGATTATCTTGGGGGTGCCATGGGCATCCCCAAGCTTAGGCTCATGCCACTCCTTGTTCCATAATCCATCAAATCTTTTACCCAAAACTTGAAAACTTCACAACACAAAACTTAACAGAAAATCTCGTGAGCTCCGTTAGCGAAAGAAAACAAAAGACCACTTCAAGGTACTGTAATGAACTCATTCTTTATTTATATTGGTGTTAAACCTACTGTATTCCAACTTCTCTATGGTTTATAAACTATTTTACTAGCCATAGATTCATCAAAATAAGCAAACAACACACGAAAAACAGAATCTGTCAAAAACAGAACAGTCTGTAGTACTCTGTAACTAACGCAAACTTCTGGAACTCAAACAATTAAGCCAAAATAGGAAGACCTAGATAATTTGATTATTGATCTTCTGCAATTGGAATCAGTATTTTATCACGTTCTGGTGATTTTAAACAATTGTTTTCGTGAACAGAAAGTTTCTGGAATTTTCAGCAAGATCAAATAACTATCATCCAAGAAGATCCTATAGGTTAAACTTGGCACAAACACTAATTAGAACATAAAAACAAGTCTAACCAGAGGCTAGATCACATATTTATTCCTAAACAGAAGCAAAAAGCAAAAAACTAAAAATAAAATAGGGTTGCCTCCCAACAAGGGCTATCGTTTAACGCCCCTAGCTAGGCATAAAAGCAAGGATAAATCTAGGTATTGCCATCTTTGGCTTTCAATTTTTTAGCAGAATCAAGCTCGAATCCAGGAGGTTCTTTACGTTTCCCTTCATATTCGGAAATTTTTAGATCTAAAGAATCCAACCGCTTATTGCAAAGAGTAATCAACATATTCATGCGGTGAATATTTCCACTAACATTCTTAAGAGGTTCAAGAGACTTTTGTAAAATCTTAGTTACTTCGCAAATTTTTTCAAAAACTTGAGCCTCTTCCTGGGTATGTTGTGGCCCTTTTTGTTGAGGTAGTGTTCCCACTATACCTTCTATAACTTCATGCGCAATATGGGGATCAATTTCAATAAAATTGCCTTTGGCAACGCAATCCAAGGGTTGTCTATGAGACATATTCAATCCAACATAAAAATTGTGAAGCAAAATTCTAAGGTTCACTTCAAAGGTACAATTTCGGTAAGACTCCGTCATTCTAAACCAGACATCTTTTAAGTTTTCTCCTTGTCTTTGCTTGAAGTGAAAGACTTCAAACTCGGGGGACAACGGAGTAGATAAGGGACTAGCCATAATGACAAGCAAATGGAAAAGAGGCAAACGAAAAAGAGAGGGTGAATAAAACGGCAAGGGTGAAGTGGGGGAGAGGAAAACGAGAGGCAAATGGCAAATAATGTAATGCGGGAGATAAGGGTTCGTGATGGGTACTTGGTATATTGACTTTTGCGTAGACTCCCCGGCAACGGCGCCAGAAATCCTTCTTGCTACCTCTTGAGCACTGCGTTGGTTTTCCCTTGAAGAGGAAAGGGTGATGCAGCAAGGTAGCGTAAGTATTTCCCTCAGTTTTTGAGAACCAAGGTATCAATCCAGTAGGAGGCCACGCACGAGTCCCTCGCACCTACACAAACAAATAAATCCTCGCAACCAACGCGATAAGGGGTTGTCAATCCCTACACGGTCACTTACGAGAGTGAGATCTGATAGATATGATAGGATAATATTTTTGGTATTTTTATGATGAAGAAGCAAAGTAAAGTACACAAAATAAAAACGGCGCTAGAAATAACTTGTTGTAGGGAGATTAATATGATGGAAAATAGACCCGGGGGCCATAGGTTTCACTAGTGGCTTCTCTCAAGAGCATAAGTATTTACGGTGGGTGAACAAATTACTGTTGAGAAATTGACATAATTGAGCATAGTTATGAGAATATCTAGGTATGATCATGTATATAGGCATCACGTCCGAGACAAGTAGACCGACTCCTGCCTGCATCTACTACTATTACTCCACACATCGACCACTATCCAGCATGCATCTAGAGTATTAAGTTCATAAGAACAGAGTAACACTTTAAGCAAGATGACATGATGTAGAGGGATAAATTCATGCAATATGATATAAACCCCATCTTGTTATCCTCGATGGCAACAATACAATACGTGCCTTGCTGCCCCTACTATCACTAGGAAAGGACACCACAAGATTGAACCCAAAGCTAAGCACTTCTCCCATTGCAAGAAAGATCAATCTAGTAGGCCAAACCAAACTGATAATTCGAAGAGACTTGCAAAGATAACCAATCATATATAAAAGAATTAAGAAGATTCAAATATTGTTCATAGATAAACTTGATCATAAACCCACAATTCATTGGTCCCAACAAACACAGCGCAAAAGAAGATTAGATCGAATAGATCTCCACAAGAGAGGGGGAGAACATTGTATTGAGATCCAAAAAGAGAGAAGAAGCCATCTAGCTAATAACTATGGACCCGAAGGTCTGAGGTAAACTACTCACACTTCATCGGAGAATCTATGGTGTTGATGTAGAAGCCCTCCGTGATCGATGCCCCCTCCGGCGGAGCTCCGGAACTGGCCCCAAGATGGAATCTCACGGGTACAGAAGGTTGCGGCGGTGGAATTAGGTTTTTGGCTCCGTATCTGGTAGTTTGGGGGTACGTAGGTATATATAGGAGGAAGAAGTACGTTGGTGGAGCAACGTGGGGCCCACGAGGGTGGAGGGCGCGCCTGGGGGGGGGGGTAGGCGCACCCCCTACCTCGTGGCCTCCTGGATGATGTCTTGACGTAGGGTCCAAGTCCTCTGGATCACGTTCGTTCCGAAAATCACGTTCCCGAAGGTTTCATTCCGTTTGGACTCCGTTTGATATTCTTTTTCTGCGAAACTCTGAAATAGGCAAAAAAACAGCAATTCTGGGCTGGGCCTCCGGTTAATAGGTTAGTCCCAAAAATAATATAAAAGTGTATAATAAAGCCCAATAATGTCCAAAACAGAATATAATATAGCATGGAGCAATCAAAAATTATAGATACGTTGGAGACGTATCAGGTAGCTCTTTGCCAGGCGCTCGAGGCCATATTCTTTGGCTGCCAGGACCTTCGTCCATCTGTCGTTGAGCGTGTCCTGTTCAGCTTGAAGTTGTTGTTGTTGTTGTTGTTGTTTCTTTTTCAGGCTCCTCGCAGTGGCGATGAGCTGACGCTTGAAGCGTTCTTGTTCGAGGGGTTCCTCTGGCATGATGAAATCTTCATTGCCAAGGCTAACATCTTCTTCAAAGATAGGTAAATAGTTGTTATCCTCTGAATCCTCGTGATCGGCGTGTTCAGGGCTGTATTGACCCTCTTCCCTCTCCTCCTGCTCAAACTCAGGTTCAATGGGGGTGATCGGGGTCTTCGGCATTGTTCGGAGTGTTATTATCTCCGGTGCCAGTATTGCTTTACTTTTCCTGACGCGATCGTGAGCGGCGCCGCTGATGTCGGTGCTTTGGTGGTGCCTCGACAGGCTTATCCTCGATCGGATCTTGAGTGCCATCGTCATCCTTCTTCTCGGGCGTATCCACCATGTATACGTCATAGGTAGAAGTGGCCGTTCAACGACCAGTGGTAGGCGGGTTTTGGCCTGGTTCGGTTCCGACATCGTCGTCCATACCGTCGATGTCTTCGGAGGCGTAGTCTAGCATGTCGGTTAGATCCTCGACCGTGGCTATTAAGTGGGTGGTGGGTGGGGCGTAAAATTCCCCGCTCCCAGCCCCTAGTTTAGGTTGGGCGTAGTTCGGAAGTGATACTTCCGTGATGGCGAGAGATCCCATTAGGTCCAGGGCCTCGCTTAGGAGTGAAAGCTGGACAGGCGAATGAGGACCTGCAGAGCTGGGTCCGGTAATCACCACTTGACCGTGCTCGGTGGATGCATGCCTCGAGAATTCAGAGTGGGCTTCCAGAGATGAGTTCGGCTCCCTAATGACAGGGAGAGTCCTGTTTGACTTTGGACCCGCTGGCAGCATGGTCACCTTTGGGTCTCCGGCAGGGAGCTCCGTGATGGGAGAGAGTCCGGCGGGGTTTATCCTCCCATCTTCAGACGGAGTGGTCCGCTCTGGATCTAGGGCCAGGGCAGACACGAGGGTTGATCCTTGAATGGAATCTGATGGTGGATCTAACGGGCTTCCTTCATGTAGATGAGGAGCAGCGGCCGAGGCCGAGAACCCTTCGAAGATCAAGTCTCCTCGGATATCAGCAATGTAATTCAAACATCCAAACCTGATCTGATGACCAGGGGCGTAGCTATCGATCTGCTCGAGGCGACCAGCTGAATTGGCGCGTAGAGCAAAACTGCCAAACACAAAGAGTTCACCAGGGAGAAAAGTCTCCCCGGAAACAGCGTCGTCACCGATGACGAGTTGAGCCATCAATCCTTCTTTCGACAACACAGCGGAACTCTCAATGAAAGCACCAATGTCGGTGTCAAAACCAGCAGATCTCGGGTAGGGGGTCCCAAACTGTGAGTCTGAGGATTGATGGTAACAAGGGACAAGTGGGACACAATGTTTACCCAGGTTCGGGCCCTCTTAATGGAGGTAAAACCCTACGTCCTGCTTGATTGTATTTGATTAGTATAGGGGTTACAAGAGTTGATCTACCTTGAGATCGTAATGGCTAAACCCTAGCTGTCTAGCCTGTGAGAATTCTGATAGCCTCTGCGGACTAAACCCTCCAGTTTATATACACACAGGAGGGATCTAGGGTTGTACAGAGTTGGTTTGTGGAGAAGGAAATAACATATCCGGACACCAATCTTGCCATCCACGCATATGGGAGTCCTACCCAGACATAGGGGGAAAGTCTTCTGCTTGTATCTCCATGGCCCATCAGTCCGGCCCATATCAAATAGCTCGGACACCCGAGGACCTCCTAATCCAGGACTCCATTAGGGGGAGCATGCGACGCGTCATGAACCAGATTTGTGTGGGGACCATGCGATTTTCGACACATGCATGCGCCACATCAAAATGTTGTGCTTTTGGTATTCAAACATATGTGCATGCATCACGCATGTCCATACATATGTTTGGGGCACATACATGCAGTGGTTGTCTTTGGACACTCTCCCTCGCTTGGTTACCATCGACGGCCCATATATTCGTGGGCCCGTGTGGACATCCATCACTTCGATCAACAACACGAGAGAGGCTACCAGGGTGGATTCTTCTTCTCTTGGTTCGCATTACCGTATAGTCATACGTCGATCATGGTGAGATTCGAGACCTAAGTTCGAGGGCTCGCATACACATGAATCCCTATATACGCTTCGTGAACCCTCGCTCCGTGTGGGGACTTTCCGGTTCAAAAAGCACGCTGCCACATCAAAGTTGTGCATTGGGTATATTCAAACACCACATGACACTTCATACATATGTTTGGGCCACATGCACGCAGTGGTTGTCTTTAGGCACTCCCTAATACGTCTCCAACGTATCTATAATTTTTGATTGTTCCATGCTATTATATTATCTGTTTAGGATGTTTATGGGCTTTATTAAACACTTTTATATTACTTTTGGGACTAACCTATTAACCCAGAGCCCAGTGCCAGTTCCTGTTTTTTCCCTTGTTTCAGTGTTTCGCGGAAAAGGAATATCAAACGGAGTCCAAACGGAATGAAACCTTTGGGAAAGTTATTTTTGGAACGGGAGCAATCCAGAGGACTTGGAGTCCACGTCAAGAAAGCAACAAGGAAGGCACGAGGCAGGGGGCGCGCCCACCCCTCTGGGCGCGCCCTCCACCCTCGTGGGCCCCTTGTGGCTCCCCTGACGTATTTCTTCCTCCTATATATACCAATATACCCTAAAACCTTCGGGGAACAGAATAGATCGGGAGTTCCGCCGCCGCAAGCCTCTGTCGCAACCAAAAACCAATCGGGACCCTGTTCCGGGACCCTGCCGGGGGGGATCCCTCACCGGTGGCCATCTTCATCATCCCGGTGCTCTCCATGACGAGGAGGGAGTAGTTCACCCTCGGGGCTGAGGGTATGTACCAGTAGCTATGTGTTTGATCTCTCTCTCTCTCTCATGTTCTTGAGGTGATACGATCTTGATGTATCGCGAGCTTTGCTATTCTAGTTGGATCTTATGATGTTTCTCCCCCTCTACTCTCTTGTAATGGATTGAGTTTCCCCTTTGAAGTTATCTTATCGGATTGAGTCTTTTAATGATTTGAGAACACTTGATGTATGTCTTGCGTGGGATACCCGTGGTGACAATGGGGTATTCTATTGATCCACTTGATGTATGTTTCGGTGATCAACTTGTGGGTTCCGCCCATGAACCTATGCATAGGGGTTGGCACACGTTTTCGTCTTGGCACTCCGGTAGAAACTTTGGGGCACTCTTTGAAGTTCTATGTGTTGGTTGAATAAATGAATCTGAGAATTGTGTGATGCATATCGTATAATCATACCCACGGATACTTGAGGTGACATTGGAGTATCTAGGTGACATTAGGGTTTTGGTTGATGTGTGTCTTAAGGTGTTATTCTACTACGAACTCTAGGGCTGTTTGTGACACTTATAGGAATAGCCCAATGGATTGATCGGAAAGAATAACTTTGAGGTGGTTTCGTACCCTACCATAATCTCTTCGTTTGTTCTCTGCTATTAGTGACTTTGGAGTGACTCTTTGTTGCATGTTGAGGGATAGTTATATGATCCAATTATGTTATTATTGTTGAGAGAACTTGCACTAGTGAAAGTATGAACCCTAGGCCTTGTTTCCTAGCATTGCAATACCGTTTACGCTCACTTTTATCATTAGTTACCTTGCTGTTTTTATATTTTCATATTACAAATACCTATATCTACCATCCATATTGCACTTGTATCACCATCTCTTTGCCGAACTAGTGCACCTATACAATCTACTATTGTATTGGGTGTGTTGGGGACACAAGAGACTCTTTGTTATTTGGTTGCAGGGTTGCTTGAGAGAGGCCATCTTCATCCTACGCCTCCCACGGATTGATAAACCTTAGGTCATCCACTTGAGGGAAATTTGCTACTGTCCTACAAACCTCTGCACTTGGAGGCCCAACAACGTCTACAAGAAGAAGGTTGCGTAGTAGACATCAAGCTAGTTTCTGGCGCCGTTGCCGGGGAGGTGAGTGCTTGAAGGTATATCTTTAGATCTTGCAATCGAATCTTTTTGTTTCTTGTTTTATCACTAGTTAGTCTATAAAAGAAAACCACAAAAAAATGGAATTAAGTTTGCCACATACGCTTCACCTTTTTAATATCTTTCGTGAGTATGATGGAAAGGAAAATTGTGCCAAAGTGTTAGAAGAAGAATGCATTAAAATGTTTGGCACTAAATCTTTGAATGATGAGCATGATTGCAATGTTGTTAGTATGAACTCCTTGAATATCCATGGTACTAACGATGGTTGCACTAGTCATGATGAAAATGTCTCCTATAAACATGTCAATTTTGTGGAGTGCATTGGGTTTGCAAGTACACACCAAATAGGGAAGATAGATATTGCAAGAGGCATAAGCATTTAGAAACTAAATGGTTGCAAGAAAGGCTAAATGTTAGTGCTGAAAATTTAAATATCAAATGCAAATTGTTTCATGATCGAATCGTGTCCAAAAATTGTGATGACCTGATTTCCCTTGCACATCATAATGAACTTAGTTTGCTTTTGGGTTATGAAGAAATGAAATGTCAAACTAAGCATATTCCAGAATATAATCTTGAGAAATTCCTCGATATTGATCTAGAGGAAATTTATATGTATTGTGCGGTGAATTGCATTGAAAATCCTTATATTGCCAATTACATAAAGAAAAGAAAACAAATAGAGGATGAAGAGAATACTAACGAAAGGGAAGAGACTTCCCAATATCCTCCTATTATTTCTTATGATGAATCAGGTAACGAGGAGGAGCTTTCTATTCAACCAATCTCATCAATAAGGAGCTCAAAAAAGAGGGATAAACCCGCACATGATGTGAAGAAGAAAAAGATAAAATGGAGAAGCAAAGGTAGAAAGGTATCCCTCCCAAATGATGTTGCTCCTACCACTCATTGTGATGATGATAATTGCTATACTATTGGTGCTATCCATACTATTAATGATGAGAGTGATTATGCTTATGATATGAAAAGGCCCAAGCTTGGGGATGCTATGTTTGATGAAGATGATGTTTTTGAGAATATATTTGCTGCAATTAATGTTTGTCCCAAGCTTGGGATGCTACGTTTAATGAAGATGATATTTTTAGCCTCCCAAGTTTTGATATGCAAAGTTGTTATGATGATAGCATGCCTTCTACCTATGATGATTATATTGATGAAAGTGGGTTTGGAAGAGTGTCAACTTTAGGAAGTAATGATCCCACTATTTGGGAGGATGTTGAATCTTATAATATTTATGGAAGTGGATTTGGAGAGGTCATGACTTTATTTAGTGATGAGTCCACTATCTTGGAAGAGGTTTCAATTGATTATGATGAGAACAAAGTTGCTACTTATGATGATTATTGTGATGAAACTTATGCTATAAAGAGTAGTGATGATTATATTTATAAAAATTGTCATGATTATGATTACCCTTTTCTGAACATTACTCATTTAATGTGGAAACAATTTATAGTATTCAAGTCTCTTATGATACTCCCACTAGCCCGAATGAGAAGAATTTTGCTTATGTGGAGAGTAGTAAAATTTCTATGCTTGTAGATCATGAAAAGAATGCTTTAGGTGCTGGTTATATTGTTGAATTCATTCATGATGCTACTGAAAATTATTATGAGAGAGGATCATATGCTTCTACATATTGCAATAATATCAAGTTTCCTCTCTATGTGCTTAAAGTTTTAAAGTTATGCTTGTTTTGCCTTCCTATGCTAGTTGATTATTGTTCCCATAAGTTGTTTGCTCACAAAATCCCTATGCATAGGAAGTGGGTTAGGCTTAAATGTGCTAGCCATATTCTTCATGATGCTCTCTTTATGTTTCAATTCCTATCTTTTATGTGAGCATCATTGAAATCATAATGCCTAGCTAGAGGCGTTAAACTTTAGCGCTTGTTGGGAGGCAACCCAATTTTTATTTTAGTTCTTTTCTTTTTGGTTATGTTTAGTAATAAATAATCCATCTAGATTCTGTTTAGATGTGGTTTTTTGTTTTAATTAGTGTTTGTGCCAAGTAAGACCTATAGGATCTTCTTGGATGATAGTTATTTGATCTTGCTGAAAATTCCAGAAACTTTCTGTTCACGAAAACAATTGTTTAAAATCACCAGAACGTGATAAAATACTGATTCCAATTGCAGAAGATCAATAATCAAATTATCTAGGTCTTACTATTTTGTCTTAATTTTTTGAGTTCCAGAAGTTTGCGTTAGTTACAGAGTACTACAGACTGTTCTGTTTTTGACAGATTCTGTTTTTCGTGTGTTGTTTGCTTATTTTGATGAATCTATGGCTAGTAAAATAGTTTATAAACCATAGAGAAGTTGGAATACAGTAGATTTAACACCAATACAAATAAATAATGAGTTCATTACAGTACCTTGAAGTGGTGTTTTGTTTTCTTTCGCTAACGGAGCTTACGAGTTTTCTGTTGAGTTTTGTGTTGTGAAGTTTTCAAGTTTTGGGTAAGGATTTGATGGACTATGGAATAAGGAGTGGCAAGAGCCTAAGCTTGGGGATGCCCAAGGCACCCCAAGGTAATATTCAAGGATAACCAAGCGTCTAAGCTTGGGGATGCCCCGGAAGGCATCCCCTCTTTCGTCTTCGTTCACGGTAACTTTACTTGGAGCTATATTTTTATTCACCACATGATATGTGTTTTGCTTGGAGCGTCATTTTATTTTGTTTTGTTTTGATTGCTGTTTGAATAAAATACCAAGATCTGAAATTCTTAAATGTTAGAGAGTCTTCACATAGTTACATAATTATACAACTACTCATTGATCTTCACTCATATCTTTTGGAGTAGTTTGTTGTTTGCTCTAGTGCTTCACTTATATCTTTTAGAGCACGGTGGTGGATTTATTTTGAAGAAATATATGAACTATCATGCATCACTTATATTATTTTGAGAGTCTTAAACAGCATGGTAATTTGCTTAAATTGGGAAATTAATCCTAATATGTTAGGTATTCAAGACTAGTAAAAACTTTCTTATGAGTGTGTTGAATACGAAGAGAAGTTTGATGCTTGATGATTCTTTTGAGATATGGAGGTAGTGATATTAAAGTTGTGCTAGTTGAGTAGTTCTGAAATTGAGAAATACTTGTGTTAAAGTTTGCAAGTCCCGTAGCATGCACGTATGGTAAACGTTATGTAACAAATTTGAAACATGAGGTGTTCTTTGATTGTCTTCCTTATGAGTGGCGGTCGGGGACGAGCGATGGTCTTTTCCTACCAATCTATCCCCCTAGGAGCATGCGCGTAGTGCTTGGTTTTTGATGACTTGTAGATTTTTTCAATAAGTATGTGAGTTCTTTATGACTAATGTTGAGTCCATGGATTATATGCACTCTTGCCCTTCCATCATTGCTAGCCTCTTCGGTACCGTGCATTGCCCTTTCTCACATTGAGAGTTGGTGCAAACTTCGCCGGTGCATCCAAACCCCGTGATACGATACGCTCTATCACACATAAACCTCCTTATATCTTCCTCAAAACAGCCACCATACCTACCTATTATGGCATTTCCATAGCCATTCCAAGATATATTGCCATGCAACTTTCCACCGTTCCGTTTATTATGACACGCTTCATCATTGTCATATTGCTTTGCATGATCATGTAGTTGACATAGTATTTCTGGCAAATCCACCGTTCATAATTTTTCATACATGTCACTCTTGATTCATTGCATATCCCGGCACACCGCCGGAGGCATTCATATAGAGTCATACTTTGTTCTAGTATCGAATTGTAATCATTGAGTTGTAAATAAATAGAAGTGTGATGATCATCATTTTCTAGAGCATTGTCCCAAGTGAGGAATAAAAAAAGAGAGAGAGAAAGGCCATAAAAAAAAGAGAAGGCCCAAAAAATGAGAGAAAAAGAGAGAAGGGACAATGTTACTATCCTTTTTACCACACTTGTGCTTCAAAGTAGCACCATAATATTCATGATAGAGAGTCTCTTGTTTTGTCACTTTCATATACTAGTGGGAATTTTTCATTATAGAACTTGGCTTGTATATTCCAACAATGGGCCTCCTCAAGTGCCCTAGGCCTTCGTGAGCAAGCAAGTTGGATGCACACCCACTTAGTTTCTTTTGTTGAGCTTTCATACATTTATAGCTCTAGTGCATCCGTTGCATGGCAATCCCTACTCCTTGCATTGACATCAATTGATGGGCATCTCCCTAGCCCATTGATTAGCCGCGTCGATGTGAGACTTTCTCCTTTTTGTCTTCTCCACATAACCCCCATCATCATATTCTATTCCACCCATAGTGTTATATCCATGGCTCACGCTCATGTATTGCGTGAAGGTTGAAAAGGTTTGGGATTACTAAAGTATGAAACAATTGCTTGGCTTGTCATCGGGGTTGTGCATGATGAGAGCATTCTTGTGTGACGGAAATGGAGCATGACCAAACTATATGATTTTGTAGGGATGAACTTTCTTTGGCCATGTTATTTTCAGAAGACATGATTGCTTAGTTAGTATGCTTGAGGTATTATTATTTTTATGTGAATATTAAACTTTTGTCTTGAATCTTATGGATCTGAATATTCTTGCCACATTAAAGAAGATTACATTGATAAATATGTTAGGTAGCATTCCACATCAAAAATTCTGTTTTTATCATTTACCTACTCGAGGACGAGCAGGAATTAAGCTTGGGGATGCTGATACGTCTCCAACGTATCTATAATTTTTTATTGTTCCATGCTATTATATTATCTGTTTTGGATGTTTATGGGCTTTATTAAACACTTTTATATTACTTTTGGGACTAACCTATTAACCCAGAGCCCAGTGCCAGTTCCTGTTTTTTCCCTTTGTTTCAGTGTTTCGCGGAAAATGAATATCAAACGGAGTCCAAACGGAATGAAACCTTCGGGAAAGTTATTTTTGGAACGGGAGCAATCCAGAGGACTTGGAGTCCACGTCAAGAAAACAACGAGGAAGGCACGAGGCAGGGGGAGCGCCCACCCCCCCGGGCGCACCCTCCACCCTCGTGGGCCCCTCGTGGCTCCCCTGACGTATTTCTTCCTCCTATATATACCAATATACCCTAAAACCTTCGGGGAACAGAATAGATCGGGAGTTCCACCGTCGCAATCCTCTGTAGCCACCAAAAACCAATCGGGACCCTGTTCCGGCACCCTGCCGGAGGGGGGATCCCTCACCGGTGGCCATCTTCATCATCCCGGCGCTCTCCATGATGAGGAGGGAGTAGTTCACCCTCGGGGCTGAGGGTATGTACCAGTAGCTATGTGTTTGATCTCTCTCTCTCTCTCGTGTTCTTGAGGTGATACGATCTTGATGTATCGCGAGCTTTGCTATTATAGTTGGATCTTATGATGTTTCTCCCCCTCTACTCTCTTGTAATGGATTGAGTTTCCCCTTTGAAGTTATCTTATCAGATTGAGTCTTTTAATGATTTGAGAACACTTGATGTATGTCTTGCGTGGGATACCCGTGGTGACAATGGGGTATAGGGGTTGGCACACGTTTTCGTCTTGGCTCTCCGGTAGAAACTTTGGGGCACTCTTTGAAGTTCTATGTGTTGGTTGAATAGATGAATCTGAGATTGTGTGATGCATATTGTATAATCATACCCACGGATACTTGAGGTGACATTGGAGTATCTAGGTGACATTAGGGTTTGGTTGATGTGTGTCTTAAGGTGTTATTTTACTACGAACTCTAGGGCTGTTTGTGACACTTATAGGAATAGCCCAATGGATTGATCGGAAAGAATAACTTTGAGGTGGTTTCGTACCCCACCATAATCTCTTTGTTTGTTCTCCGCTATTAGTGACTTTGGAGTGACTCTTTGTTGCATGTTGAGGGATAGTTATATGATCCAATTATGTTATTATTGTTGAGAGAACTTGCACTAGTGAAAGTATGAACCCTAGGCCTTGTTTCCTAGCATTGCAATACCGTTTACGCTCACTTTTATCATTAGTTACCTTGCTGTTTTTATATTTTCATATTACAAATACCTATATCTACCATCCATATTGCACTTGTATCACCATCTCTTTGCCGAACTAGTGCACCTATACAATCTACTATTGTATTGGGTGTGTTGGGGACACAAGAGACTCTTTGTTATTTGGTTGCAGTGTTGCTTGAGAGAGACCATCTTCATCCTACGCCTCCCACGGATTGATAAACCTTAAGTCATCCACTTGAGGGAAATTTGCTACTGTCCTACAAACCTCTGCACTTGGAGGCCCAACAACGTCTACAAGAAGAAGGTTGCGTAGTAGACATCACTCCCTCGCGTGGTTATCGGCGACAAGCTAGCCTATTTGTGGAGCCGCGTGTGGACGTCCATGCATGACTTTGACCCAACAACAGGAGAGGTTATACGACCAAGGTGGTGAATCTTCTTGGTCAGTCTTATAATACGCCTTGGTGGGATGCCCCTCCCACCGACTCAAAGTGTGTGTGGGGGGCACAGTACTACTTCGCACTAGATGAACCTCCGTGGGGTCGGGGATGTCCGGTTAATTTGCGATGCACATGTGCCACATCAAATTTGTGATTTGGTTATTTAAATATTACACCACATTGTTTTCACACACACACATACACATATCGGGCCACCCGCAGGTGTGGTTCGTATGTGGTCTCTCCCATCTAACGCCAGAAGAATACATGCCTGGGCCCGCACACGGTCCACATTTGGTTGGAAGCAAGGGAGGGGGGTTGACCATGATGTACTCCTTTTGGTTTTGTGTTACGGCGGGGTGAGATGTCAGACCTAGCTATTTGGGGGCATGCACGTTCATAGCTAGGATTCCCCTCCTGGCAACACGAAGTGTGCGTGTGTGTGTGTGTTTGGGGGGGCCTAGCAATAATAACATGTGCGATAGGTGCCACATCAAAGTTGTGCATTGGGTATTTGAACATCCAACCACCCTTTTCATACATATATTTGGTCCACATGCAAGTGTGTCCGTGTTTTGACCCTTTCCCGTGTTTTTTGCCAAATTTATAAATAGCAGACGAGTCGGACGCAGCAATCATCTACGATCAGGCATGAAATAGACACGGTTCCCTAGGACTACCCGTGTGCCGTGCCCCTGCCCCTGTCACCCACGTGATCACAGTAGATTGGGCTCCACGAGGCTTCCCTCCCCTCTTGAAAATATCTACTCCCGTGCAATCTCGAAAATATCTACCCACCTAGATGGTTTTTCTGTTTGATGGCACACGATTAGTATGTGTGTACCATGTGCGATGTCTGTCACTCCCGCTCTGCTTCAATCAGTAGATCCAAATTTTCAGTAGCCCCAGCATTTTATTCTCGCCTGCATCCCTCGCAATCTCAAACACCTGCTCGGCTGGAGTGTTTTTCTGTTTGGTAGCACACGATTATTATGTTTTAACCATGTGTGATGTTTGTTACTCCCGCCTTGCTTTTCTTCAATCCCTTGATCCAAATTTTTGGTAGCCCCGCCATTTTACTCCCGCCTAGTAAATTTTTCAGTACCCGCAACATTTCCTCAAACACCACCTTGGACGCCCTCCACACACACCCCAAATCCCCCGCTCACACACATACACACCACCCCTCCCTCGCTCCAAACCTAGCTAGGTCGCCGCCGCCGCCTCCATCATCAACCTATGCCGGTCTGCCCGTGCATTTTACCCACCGATATACATACCCTCGCCGCTCTAAGTTTCTTAGATGACGCCCGCGAAATGCCCCCTTTCCCAGAGATCCCATACCCACCCCTCCCCCACTCCAAAGCGTCGCAGTCTAAGCCCAGCTGTGCTTCCCGGGGAGCTCGAGGAGTGAATGGCCCAAAAGAGCTTTACCGCGGTCTCTTCGCCCGACGTCGGCGTGTTGGCCTCCGAGGAAGCTGACGACGATGACTGGACCTGGATTGAGCCTTTCAATCAGCGGGCTAGACTATTCTGGCATGTCACGGACGCCGGCTACGACATCCAGGTCATCGACAACGACATCTTGACGTGGGCTATGTCACAGGTTAAGTTGCCCACCCCGAAGCCTTCGGGTTCGACAACCGTTGATCTCATCGATGGCCCTGCCGCTGATCTCCTGCGGCTCGTTATGAACAATTTTCCATCCTTCATCACCATTGAGCCCCTTTTGTCATTTCCGAAGGACAGTTCTGCGACGCTGGCTTGGGATCCTTCGCTGGCAAGTCAGACCTCATCGACGGCGACCACGAGGAGGAGCCAATCTGTGACAAGTGAGGAAACCCATGATTTGTTTTCTCGAACCCCTTTTGTAGTGAGAACCTGCCAGTATTTATTGCTATATTTGGTTGTTTGCATTACGCCTTGTTTATTTCTACGCTTTATGGTTGTTCGGTTGTTTGTAGTTAGCATATGTCCAGTTTCAATTGCCATCTTTGGTTGTTCGTAGTATGTCTTGTTTATTTCAGGTATTCAAAGTGTGATGTTCTATATGTGCTAGTATGAACTGAGCGGTTCAATTTCATCAATACCAATTTTAAGAATAGCTCTATGAATGACTATATTTGGTTGTTGTTAAGCATGTTGTACTCCCTCCGAAACTTTTTAGTTCGCATATAAGAATTGTCTAAAGTCAAGCCTCGTAAAGTTTGACCAACTTTATAGAAAAAATACCAACATTCACAATATGAAATCAATATCAGTAGATTTTTCATGACTTAAATTTTCATACTGTATAACTTTAGCATGGTAGATGTTGATATTTTTCATATAAATAAGGTCAAAATTTATGAAGTTTGACTTCAGACAATTCTTATATGCAGAGTAAAAGGACCGGAGGGAGTATTTAAGACTCCTTTCCATTTGATTAAACAATGGCACTGTTTGGATACTCTAACTTAGCTAGAGGTTAGAGTTAGTTTCTAACTCATGACAGTGAAAAGGGAGAGAGAGAGAGAGAGAGAGATTGGTGGAATAGTTGATTGTATTGCTTGAGCCTCGTGGGCATATATATAGGAGTACATGGTCATCTTGGAGTACAAGTCAAGGTAGAATAAATCATATGCTATCCTACGTTTCCTAAATAACAATGATACTCAACAATGACTAACCCTAAACTAACTCTAGCCAAAGAGGTGTTTGGATGACAGGGTTAGATTGACAATAAATGCATTTCAAGAACTAGTCCCAATTAGCACCTCTTGGGTGGGATAGTTGTTTTGGGTGGTTTAGATGCAACTAGCTCAATCTAGCCCTCATGTTTGGATACTTTTGGTCTATTTGAGCCCAAACTAGCTCAAACTCACTCTAACCCATGGATCCAAACGGGGCGAATAACTAGTGTACTTAGACCTGCACAATACAAGTTTGAATGAGTACGTTTGCTTGTTTTTAAATATTAGGCATGCGCAGTTAATAACACACTTTTCCACATCTTGTTTCTAAATATTAGGTTTTTAACAATCTGATCTTGCACATGTAGGTCCTGCTGTCAGAGGTTTGACCCACCGTTCGACCCTTTTTGCACATGGGGAAATTAGTTGTCCGTGAATATCAGTCAAGTCAAGAAACTATGAAAGATTGTTAGGATAAAGAAATTAGCGAAAAAACAACAAGATCTTTGTCTGCACAATGAAGAAGACATCAGTTCACTACAGCATGGTACTAACTATTATACCTTGCCTTTTTTATTCCTTTACCCCATTTCCAATATAGAGAAGATATTTATGCACATGCTTGTTTTTAGGCCTTTCCAAAGCAGTTCACTAATGATTACCTCTCAAACCACCTGTATGGTCAGGAGGCGAAGAAGGTATTCATACAACACCCACGGTTCAATATTGAAGTGTTCCTGAAGAGGATGAAGGATGGACGGCCAATCATCCACAAGCACTGGCCTAAAGTTGCAAAGACCTTCAACATCAATGAAGGCTCAATATTCGCCTTCCGCTTCAGCAGTTTTCCAGATGAGATTCATCTGTCTATGTACCGTCTATGATGCTAATTTCGAAAGGTTATAGATGTTGCATGTGAAACTTGGTGCTAGTGAAGTTGTGTAATGGGGTAGCTGAGTGCTGAAGCTATATGATGTTGTACTTTGATGTATTTCAACTATGAAATCCTGCTTCCTTAATATGAAAATGAAATTTATTGTGTACTTAATATGAAATATCAATTAGATTAATAAATGGATTATTGATAATAGGACAATTAGCCTGCCAATGGCCAATTAGCATGTTAATTGGGTTTTTCTATTGCAAACGGTTATTGAGAAAACACCGTGGGCGACGACCTCGGGCAATGCACACAGTTTCTAGGAATAAACCGTGTTGGATCAATGAACAATCACACACGACATCCTCTTGAAAACTGTTTGCGTTAGGCCACCTTGTGCAAACGTTTACCACATAAAAAGTGTGTGTGATGGACAACATTTGCCACACAATTTCTTCTATGCACCGTGTGTACTGCATTCAATAACACAAACGATAAAATTGTTAATATCGTCTGCAATGGCTACACTATCACAAACGATTTAATGGGGAAAATTGTGTGTGATGTACCTGCGAACATAAACGTTTTCCTTGGAGTGACTGTGTGGGATTTATATACGAATGGAAACGTACTTCTTGGATTAACTGTGTGGGATGTACATACTAACGGAAACGTATTACTTGGATTGACTGTGTGGAATGTACATACAAATGGAAATGTTTAGCCGGGACTGACTATGTGGGATGTACTTACGACCGAAAATGATATGGCCTGTATAATTGTATTTTTTTAGCACAACTGTACGTATAACCGTATTTGATCGCTCGCCCGTTGCACACAACCTCATTTTGCCGAGTGTGTGTGCCAGGAGAGCATATCCCCAACGGTTTCTGGGTCATGTGGGAAGGACCCCCTTATCGCACACACTCACTCGGCGATGGTTCAGAATGCCGTCTTGGAAAGGGGTTAAAAAACGTTTGTATAGCGCCTCGCTGTACCAGTGCTAAATCACATGTTGATATGTTCAAATGACCTTTTTCTGTGCAAATAGTTACCGGCCGAGCTAAGTAAGTTATCGGCTCCAATGTCTGTATATTATCATGTAGTTTGCACATGAGTTACTGAGCTATGTTTTCAACAACTTTTTTACCGGGGCAAAGTTACCGCAGTGTTTGTGCGTGAATAATCACACCCCGCGGTTCGTATATTACCACACTATTTATACATAAGTTATCGAGGGTATGTTTTCAAGCAACTCACACCCACCCACCCCGGCGGTTAGAGTTACCACGGTGTTTGTACGTGAGTTATCATGTCTACCGTGCGTATATTACCTTTCTATTTACGCATAAGTTATCGGGAGAGGGTACATTTTCAAACAACTTCCTCACCTCCCCCCCCACCGGCCCTCCCCGGGTCAAAGTTACCGCGGTGTTTGTGCATGTGTTATCATGTAGAAGGTCTATATAGTACCATGCTATTGTGCGTATGTTACCAAGCTATTTATACATACTTTATCGTGGGCATGTTTTGAACATTTTCTTTGCTCCGATCAAAAGTTACCATGATGTTTGTGCGTAGGTCGGGTTTGCGATTCGTATATTATCATGCTATTTACATAGAACATATCAAGGCATGTTTTCAACAACTTTTTTTTCTCAGATAAAAAAGTTACGACGTTGTTTGTACCTGAGTTATCTGGTCTACGGTGCATATATTACCATGCTTTTTTGACAGAAGTTATCAGGGATATAGTTTCAACAACTATTTTTTTCTCCCGGTCAAAATTACCGTAGTGCTTGTGCGTAAGTTATCATGTCCGAGGTGTGTATTTACCATCATATTTGCATAGAAATTATCGAGGGTATGGTTTCAACTAATTTTCAAGGTCAAAGTTATCGCGGTATATGTGCGTAAGTTAAGACGCACACATTGTGCATATTACCATGCTATTTAGGCAGAAGTTACCCGAGGTATGTTTCCCACAACCTTTTCACCCGGTTCAAAAAGTAAACATGATGTTTGTATGTGAGTTATCAACTCTACGGTGCATACATTAGCATGTTATTTACATAGAAGTTATAAGGGATGTTTTCAACATTCTTTTCTCCCGGGTCAAATTATCATGGTGTTTGTGCATGAGTTATCAGGTCTGTGGCATGTAGATTATCATGCTTTGTACACATAACCTACCAGGAGATATTTTCGACAACCTTTTCCCCGGTACAAAGTTATCACGGTGTTTGTGCATGTGTTATCAAGTCTGTGATGTGTAAATTATCATGCTATTTATGCAGAAGGCTATCAAGGAATTTTTCAAGAACTTTTTACTAGGGTCAAATTTATCACAGCGTTTGTGCATGAGTTATGAGGTATGTGGTGAGTAAATTATCGTGTTATTTACTCAGCAGCTACCGAGGGTGTGTTATACCATATGTAGCTCAATAATTATAGAAATAACCATGTTGATAACTATAGTACATCTAGCCCGATAACTACATAATACCTATTGATGACTATAATACATCTAGCCCAATAAATGAATAGTAATCATGTTGGTAACTATAATACATCTAACCCGATAGCTACATAATAACAATGTTGGTTACTATAACACATACTAACCATGTTGTCGGATGATGCATCTTGTCCACTCCCCAAAAGTTTGGTACGGGAGAGGACGGGCATTGGAGATTCCTAGTCTACTCAACTCCTCCCAAATCAAATTCACGCTAAAGCATTGTTTCCAAAAACCATATCATTGATTGAACACTATTTCTTTCAATCTAATATTATTTCCTATGAATCTTCGCCATCACCTGCTTCCGAAAAGATAAAAACAAATGAAAAACAAATAATGGGACCAGGACGTGATGGAGATTCCTCAAAGAAAAAAGAAAAAAAATAAGCAACAAGGAATGGTCAAATAGTATGACGTGCATTCTTTTACACAACAAATAGTCCAGCTGAGTTGGTTAGTATGTGTTTCAGGTAAGCTGCTTGTCGTAGGTTCAAATCCCATATTCAACATATTTTTTCACTAGAACGTAAACAGGGCGTGCCAAATAGATCTAGCACGCAAAAAACGTAACAAATCCAATCCAGAGAAAAAATCGCGGCAGTCAACGCCATAGTCTCCGGATTCTTCCCACTAAATTCGCCATCAAGTTAGCAAGTCATTCAACTTTTAAATCTTGAACAAAAGAGCCACTACGCAATACATTCAAAGCCTGGGCGCTTTTGACAGCAACTAAGTTTGGGCGAGTTGGTTACTGTGTTGGTGCACCTGTAGGAGGTCTCGGGTTTGAATCCCGTCTGGCCGCCCTTTCTTTTTCTCGCAGAGTTTCTGCGTGGTCACTCGATTAGGATCCGACGACGCTGGGGTCATTTGGACCTATCGCTAATATCATGCCGTCTATATTTAGCTTTCTTGTTTTATTATTGCATTATACCTACTATATTCTAACTTTACCATGTCTTATACCCCCCGATACAATTCATAGATTCATCAAAATAAGCCATGCAACAAAAATAGAATCTGTCAGAAACAGAACATTGTATAGTAACCTGGACTTTGACCATACTTCTGTAACTCCAAAAATTCTGAAAAACTAGGACAACGTAGGCAATTTGTATATCAATCTCGCGTAAAAAATTCAAAAATTTATCACGCTTCTGTGATTTTTAATAATTCTGCTACTGGGCGCCAAAGTTTATGTTTTTCAACAAGATCAAATCAACTATCACCCAACATGATCCTAAAGGCTTTACTTGGCACAAACACTAATTAAAACATAAAAAACACAATCATAAAAATAGCATAATTGTGTGAACACACAAAAACAGAAAGAAAAAGAGAAAGAGAAAAATATATTTTATTCATTGGGTTGCCTTCCAACAAGTGCTATCGTTTTATAGCCATTAAGATATGCTTTGAGATTTCAATGATGCTCACATGAAAGATAATAATTGAAACACAAAGAGAGCATCATAAAACATGTGACAAACACATTTAAGTCTAACAGACTTCCTATGCATAGGAATTTTATAACCAAACAAATTATCAAGACAAGAAATATTTAGCATATGCAAAGGAGAGGAATAAAACATTGGCAATCTCAACGTAACGAGAGGTAATTTAGTAACATGAAAATTACTACAACCATATTTTCCTCTCTCATAATAATTACATGTAGGATCATAATCAAATTCAACAATATAGCTATCATATAAAATTTTCTCTTCATGATCCACATGCATAAATGTTTTATAATCTTCCAAGATAGTGGGATTAACATCAACTAAAGTCATGACCTCTCCAAACCCACTTTTATTAAAAAATTCATAAGATTGAACACTCTCCAAATATGTGGGATTATTTTTAGATAAAGTTGACACTCTTCCTAACCCATCTTCAATATTATCGCAAGCATATTCATCATGGGGTTTAAATAAATTTTCAAGATCATAATTAAGAATCATTATCACCCCAATCATGATCATTGCAATAAGTAGTGAACATAACAAAACCATCATCCCCAAGCTTGGGGTTTCACATATCATTAATAATATCATTGCAATCATGCTTTTCATTCAAGGAGCTATCGTGAATCACCTTATAAATTTCTTCTTTTAACACTTCATCACAATTTTCAGATTCACGAATTTCAAGCAAAACTTCATAAAGATAATCTAGTGCACTCAACTCACTAGCAATTGGTTCATCATAATTGGATATTTAAAAATATTAGCAAGTGATTGAGCATCCATATTAATAGATTTTTAGCAAGTGAAGATGCAAGCAAATAGAAGACACATGGTAACACAAGCAAAGATAGCAAACAAGAAGAAGGCAAACAAAAATATTTTTGTATTTTTGCAAAAGCATTTTAGAAGTGGGGGAGATGAAAACAAGAGGTAAATGGAAAATAAAGTAATTGCAAGGAGATGAGAGTTTGTGTGTAGGAACCTGATAGATGTTGATGATGTCTCCCCGGCAACGGCGCCAGAAATTCTTCCTGATTGCTTGTATCTACGTTGGTATTTCCCAGGAGAGGAGAGGATGATGCAGCACAACAATGATAAGTATTTCCCTCAGTTATGAAACCAAGGTTATCGGTCCAATAGGAGAACCAAGAAACACTATGTAAACAGCACCTGCACACAAATAACAAATACTTGTAACCCAACGCGTAAGAGGGGTTGTCAATCCCTCCTCGGTATTGAGATAGATTAAATTGTATGAGATTTGATAAATAGATCTGACAAAAACACAAAATAAAATAAATAAAGAAAAAGTGCAACAAGGTATTTTTGGGTTTTTCGAATAATAGATATGAAAACAATATGATAGGAAATAGACCCCGGGGGCGTAGATTTCACTAGTGGCTTCTCTCAAGAAAATAACATACGGTGGGTATACAAATTACTGTTGGGCAATTGCTAGAAGAGCAAATGATTATGACGATATCCAAGGCAATGATCATGTATATAGGCATCACGTCCAAGATTAGTAGACGGAAACGATTCTGCATCTACTACTATTACTCCACACATTGACCGCTATCCAGCATGCTATTGGAAATATGCCCTAGAGGCAATAATAAAGTGGATTATTATATTTCCTTAATCGTGATAAAGTTTTATTATTCATGCTAGAATTGTAATTACCGGAAACTTAAATACATGTGTGTATACATAAACAAATACCATGTCCCTAGTAAGCCTCTACTAGACTAGCTCGTTGATCAAAAGATGGTTAAGGTTTCCTAACCATAGACATGTGTTGTCATTTGATAACGGGATCACATCATTAGGAGAATGATGTGATGGACAAGACCCATCCGATAGCATAGAATATGATCGTTCAGTTTATTGCTACCGATTTCTTAATGTCAAACACATATTCCTTCGACCATGAGGTCATGCAACTCTCGGATACTGGAGGAATACCTTGTGTGCTATCAAACGTCACAATGTAAGTGGGTGATCATAAAGATGCTCTACAGGTATCTTTGAAGGTGTCTGTTGAGTTGGCATGGATCGAGATTGGGATTTGTCACTCCGTATATCGGAGAGGTATCTCTGGGCCCTCTCGGTAATACAACATCACAAGAAGCTTGCAAGCAAAGTGACTAAGGAGTTAGTAACGAGATGATGTATTACGGAATGAGTAAAGAGACTTGTCGGTAACGAGATTGAACTAGGTATGGAGATACCGACGATCGAATCTCGGGCAAGTAACATACCGACAGACAAAGGGAATTACATATGTTGTCATAAAGGTTCGACCGATAAAGATCTTCGTAGAATATGTAGGAACCAATATGGGCATCGAGGTCCCGCTATTGGTTATTGACCGGAGAGGTGTCTCGGTCATGTCTACATCATTCTTGTTGGGGATGTAACCCCATGGTGTGACCCGCCCAGGAGGGGTCGGGTTACACTGTTGGTGACTCAGTAATGAAGCTTAGGCAAGCCCAAGAAGCCAAGACCTGAGAGCCCAGAGGTGGCTTACAAGGTGGGCCAACTGAAGGCCCAAGACCCGGAGGTGGCGCATGACCTGGAGGGAGTAAGCCGCCCAATGGCGAGTTGCCTAGCAAGGCAAGGTGATTTAGAACCAGGGTCGGTCACGGAGTATGACCCGACCTGGACTCATGTAAGCCCAGTGCCTCGACCTGTGTATATAAAGGCGAGTCCCTGCGGCAGGTAAACCTAGGTTACAATCAATCGAGAGCTAGGTTAAGCGATTCCGCTCCCTTGCAATCGATACTTAATCAATACAACACAAAGCATGACGTAGGCTTTTACCTCCATCGTGAGGGGCCGAACCTGGGTAAACTCGTGTCTCTCGTCCTGCTCAAGCCCTTTAAGGCAATCAGGGCATCTGCTGTGACAAAACCATGACAGTTGGTGCCCACCGTGGGGCCAGTGCATGGTGGTTTCGAGTTCATAAAGGGCTCTTTTCCAGGGATCGAGGGATACAACATTGGCGGGATGACCAAGAGTCACCGCGGCAAGCTGTACATCGACAACGTTGGCTGGGGCTCCGAGCAGACACCTCCACCGACCTCATCGAGTCGGCTCGGCGCACGCAACCCGCCCGGGTTCAACCCAGCCGGAAGCATGTTTTCGTCGGTTTCGCGCATGGCACGGATCTTGCGGAGGATTCTGTATCTGGAGGAGAGACTCTCGTCTACTCAGGTGATGAGTCCTCGACCGGAGAGATGGAGTTGATTTACCCACTTCAAGACGGCGGACTTGGGGGCTATTCTGATGGCAACAGTATTCCGGACCCCTATGAGCCACCATGCAGGGCTGCTATTTTCATGGCTGGCATAGGGTCGGCTCTAAATTCATCAACAACTGCAGCTATGACATCTGGATCAATTGCTGCAGCGGCAGCGGGGGCTGGCGGCTCGGATAGGCCGCCGGGTCAAGTTTTTTCAGATCTCTTGGGCACTTTTGACGACTTTGCTAGCGACAGAGGTTACTGCGGCGAATCAGGCAGAACGCAATGCAGAGATTGCAAAGTTTTGGGATGAGATAACTAAAGCCCAAGAGGATATCACAGCTGAGAACATCCAGACGGCTGCACTGAGGGCTCGGTTGATGCGGAGGTGGAACGTGTGAAGGCTGAAGCCTGGCGTCTAAGTCTAAATCAGGATGCATCCAATGCAGTATTCCAAAGATGGTATCAGAGTCGCCTGCCACCGTCGTTTGACCCAAGGCATTTGTTTAACACTCTTGGAGCGGGCCCAAGCACACCGGGCGCCCGGGTGAATCCGCAATTAAACCCGGACGTGCCTGGAAGTTGGGCGGCGGCTCAACCTTGCCAGCCTGAGCCGATGTGGAGGGAGGAGCAAGCACCTAACCCGCCCCCCAATCAGACACCACCGCAGCATTTTTTGACACCACCACCAGGGCACTTTTCTAACCCGGTGGATAACATGTTAGCAGCGGCAACCCGGCCGGTGGCTATTCCAATCGAGGGCGAGTCACCAGCTGCGGTGGAGACCCGGAACACGGTTGAACTCCTTCAAACGGTTGTTGCGCAATAGGCGGCTTACTCATATAGTCGTGATCGTGTTCACTCGACCCCTCGCCCAAGTCGAAGTTACAGCCGGCGTGTTGAGTCACATGTAGTTTCCAACAGCGAATGGTGTTGTAACCCGCCCCATGATGATAACCCGCCCGCGATGATAACCTACTAGTTAATGCTCAGGCGATTGTGGATGAAGCCAGAGCTCGACGTGAGGCGGCAGCGGCAGCCCAACAGGGGGCTTATCAGCAGCCTCCGCTGACCCCTTCAGCCTCAGTAGGAGCTGGGACGATTTCCAAGACGGTTGGAGTGCCGTGTTTAGTACCGGCTTTGCGTAATGAATGTCTGCCTAAGGATTTCAAGGGGCCTCACAAGGTGCCCAATTATACAGCTGATCTCCCTCCTGAAGGTTGGATCGAGAGTTATGAGTTAGCCATGGAGATGTTGGATGTTAATGATGCGGTCTGTGCAAAATATTTTACTATGATGTTGGATGGGCCAGCTCGCACATGGTTAAAAGGATTACCTCCTAATTCTGTCAGCTCATGGACAGAGTTAAAGGCACGTTTCATCAAAAACTTTCAAGGGACATGCAAGCGGCCTTTAACGATTATCGATCTGGATAACTGCATGCAACGTGAGGATGAGTCGTCCCACCATTGGGTCCGGCAGGTCTCTGCTATTGTTCACTCGTCGGATAGTAGTGCGGCGGGTCAGGCGGTTCTAGTCATAGAGAAGAGCTATCACTTTGTCCCCATTAAACAGAAACTCAGGCGGCTTAAGCGTTATTGCAATGACATGGGCGAACACATGGCAGCTCTCATTAAGTATGTAGACTCTGATAACACAAAAGACCCTAGATCTGATGATGAGAAATCCAACAAGGGCAAGAAGAATGGCAATGGTAAGGGTCAACAACAGAATGTGGCAGGGCATAATGGCAACAACCAGGGTAACAGTGGTAAGCACACACACCCCGACGCCGGGTCAGATCTAGTAGCTAACACCAACACTGGGTACAAGAACCAGTGCCGCAATGGTTATGGTAAGCTGCCCTTAGGCAGCGCAAAGCCTTCTAATCTTGAGGCGGCACTTAATGACCCATGCCCGAAGCACAGCCTTCCCAACACGCCATCCACTCATGCTTGGAAGGATTGTTGGGTTATGCGAGAGTTCAAGAATTACAGCCTTAGTCAGAATCATGGCAATAATAATGGTCCACCCGGCGGGTCGGGATTCGGTTCACAGGGGTCTGGCTTTGGTGACGGCAACTCAAATTCTGGCTATCAAAATCAAGGTAACCAGGGTGGTCATAGCCAATAGTCTGGTCAGGGTAACCAGCAGCAAGGTAATCAGTCAGGATATCAGAGTAATCCAAAGCAGCTCAATGGTGGCCAATACCATGTTTTCACCACAAGTCTTTGCAAACAAGATCAGAAGGTTCATAAGCGGGCGCTTCATGCTGTTGAGCCGGCTGTTCTGCAGTATTTGAGATGGTTTGAGCACAAGATATCGTGGAGCAGGGTGGATCACCCGCCGCGAGTTGATAACCCGTGTCACTTAGCCCTTGTGGTGGCCCCTCAGGTTGGTGGCTATAGATTCACTAAGGCACTCATGGATGGTGGCAGCAATATCGACATCCTGTACTATGACACTTTTCGTCGGATGAATTTAACTGATAAGGATCTTGAGTCGTCTTCCACAGTCTTCCATGGTGTGGTGCCTGGTAAGTCGGCATATCCTGTGGGAAAAATTGCCCTGGAAGTAGCCTTTGGTGATGATTATGACTACATGGTAGAGACACTGTGGTTTGAAGTGGTCAAAATGAAGAGTCTGTATCATGCCTTGTTTGGACGGCCGTCTTATGCTAAGTTCATGGCTTATCCTTGTTATGTCTATTTGCAGCTTAAGATGCCAGGACGAAAGGGCACAATTACGGTCCATGGTGATCGGAAAGTCACCTTGGAATGTGAGGAAGGAGATGCGGCTTATGCAGAGTCAGCTTGTGCTACCGAGGAGCTTAAGTTTTACAAGGATAATGTTTACCCGGCTGATATGACCCCTCTGAAGAAGCCCACTACTAAGTAGGACCCTTTGTTGAAAAGTCGGCTGATGATACCAAGCAGGTTGATTTTGTCCCTGGCGACTCATCTAAGCAGTTCACTGTGGGGGCTAATATGGATCCTAAATAGGAAATCGCTCTCATCGAGTTCATCCGTGAGAATTGGGACATCTTTGCATGGAAACCTTCTGACATGCCGGGTGTACCGATTGAATTCGCTGAGCACACTCTTAATGTGGATCCTAAGTTTAAGCCGGTCAAACAGTTCCTCCGTCGTTTCAATGAAGAGCGACGTAAGTCTATTGGAGAAGAGGTAGCCTGGCTCTTAGCGGCTGGGTTTATCATGGAAGTTTTTCACACGGAGTGGTTGGCTAACCCTGTGCTTGTACTCAAGAAGAACGACACATGGCGTATGTGTGTTGACTACACAGATCTCAACAAAGCTTGTCCAGCTGATCCGTTTGCTCTCCCCTGTATCGACTAGATCATTGATGCAATGGCGGGTTGTGAGAGTTTATGCTTCCTAGATGCTTATTCTATTTATCATCAGATCAAGATGGCAGTTAAAGACCAAGAGAAGACGTCTTTCATCACACCTTTTGGAGCTTTCTACTATGTTTCTATGCCTTTTGGGCTAAAGAGTGCTCAGGCGACTTATCAGCGTTGTGTTCATAATTGTTTTCACAGTCAGATTGGGTGCAATGTTCATGGTTATGTGGATGATATTGTGGTTAAGTCTAGGAAGAAGGAGACTCTCCTGGATGATCTGAAAGAAACTTTTGACAATCTCCGAGTCTACAAAATGATGCTTAACCCGGCCAAATGTGTCTTTGGTGTGCCTGCAGGTAAACTATTGGGGTTTCTGGTCTCAGAATGGGGCATTGAAGCTAACCCGGAGAAGATAAAGGCTATCACTTTGCTTTCTAAGCCGGCGTGTGTCAATGACGTCCAACGTTTGGCAGGTCGCATTGCGGCTTTAAGTCGGTTCATAAGTCGCCTGGGAGAGAAGGCAATTCCTTTATATCAGATGATGAAGAAGACATATCACTTTGTCTGGAGGGATGCTGCCAATGAGGCGTTTGAGGCACTCAAGAAACTATTAGTTGAGTCGCCCATCCTTGCCTCTCCCATTGAAAAAGAGCCTTTGCTCCTGTACGTGGCGGCTAATAATAAGGCAGTCAGTGTAGTAGTTGTTGTGGAGCGCAAGGAGGCGGGTAAGGAGACCCAGTTCATCGGCTGGCTTATTATGTTAGTGAGGTATTGACTGAGTCCAAGCAACGATATCCACATTGGCAAAAACAAGTGTTTGGGGTGCTCATGGCGAGTCGCAAGATGAAGCATTATTTTCTTGGACAACCTATTATTGTGGTCAGCTCTGCTCCTTTAGGAGATATTATTCAAAACAGAGAAGCCACGGGCCAGGTTGTTAAGTGGGCGATCGAACTTGGACCTCATACTTTGAAGTATGCGCCAAGAACAGCCATCAAGTCTCAAGCTTTGGTGGATTTCATAAATGATTGGATAGAGTTACAGACACCCGAGGAGAAGCCTGACAACACATATTGGACAATCCACTTTGATGGGTCCAGGCAGTTGGAGGGCTCGAGGGCTGGAGTTATTTTGACTTCCCCACGAGGTGAAAAATTCTGTTATGTTTTAAGATTAATGTTTCCTTGTACTAACAATGCAGCTGAATACAAAGCTTTGCTCCATGACCTTCGTATGGCTAAGGAAATGAATTTAAGCCGGGTCAGGTGCCTGGAAGACTCAGACCTTATGGCCCAGCAAGTCTCAGGCAAGTGGGACTCTAAAGATCCGCTCATGGCGGCTTATCGCCGGGCGGTTGATAATATTGCTGGTCATTTTAAAGGCTATCAGGTGGATCACCTTGATCGGTGGAAAAACGAGGCAGATGATGCATTATCCTGGCTTGGGTCTCAATGTAAGCCGGCGCCCCCTAATATATTCCTCGATGTGTTGCACAATCCTTCGATCAAATTACCGTCTGAGGAAGATCTTGCTATCCCTGACCCGGAGGCGCAGTTGGTGGCGGCTCTTCATGTTATTCCTGACTGGACGTTGCCTTATCTGGCTTATATGACTCAGGCCGAGTTACCCGAGGATGAAACTTTAGCACGACAGATCACCAGGAGGTCTAAGTCTATGACTATTGTCAACGGTGAGTTACACCGATGCAGTGTGACAGGCGTGTTCCAACGTTGTGTTTCTCCTAAGGAAGGCCATGAAATTTTATGAGAGATTCATGAAGGCGATTGTGGTCATCATGCCGACTCAAAATCTTTGGTGGCTAAAGCTTTTCATCATGGGTTTTTGTAATGACCAAACCTCGAAAGATTTGAGTCTCTGTGCTTATTGTGCTAGTCCCTGGATCGAACTCGCTAGCACACATAGTATAGATGAATACCAGAATAGCAAGTGCATCATTTATTACAACGTATGATCCAGAATATATAAAATAAAACAATCTGCATAGCACTTGGCTAGCTTTATTCAATCAAACAGCGGAAAGTAGCAAAAAATAACGATGAGTCCCATCATAGCCCACTAGCGATGCTGAGTGCAGACTCGCGACCCTAACGGTACCTTACTCTTCGTCTGAATATCCTGTAACATGAGACGTTGCAGCCATATAGGTCAATACTTTAAATGTATTGGCAAGTTACACAGGAGTAATAATAAAGCAGACCTACATGTATATGCATAGTACAACAAAGGAAGGCTTGAGGGTTTATTTCTGCAGAAAGGTGATTTTATCCTAATAACTACCTAATAGTCAAATTTTTATTTACTTCTTTTATTACTACAATTAAATACACAAGGTTGAGTTGGCAAAATCAACTCCAACCTACCCTTTATTAAGTTGCCCAACAAATTTATTAAGTGTCACATCTGTCAAGATCATCCAACAACTGTAATGGCATAGTGGCTCAGATTTACCCATAACCGGGGGCACGGCTAATCATGATTAGTTTTAATACTCTGCAGAGTTTTGTACGCTTTACCCACTGGACCCAATTCGAAGATTGAGACGAAGTCTTTCAGAAGAGGCTCCCTTAACCACCTGACGGCCACATCCCACCTACATATGCTACTTCTGTCGACACTGTCTGGGCCAGGGTTCCACCAACTGATCAACTAAGCCAGAGCCCATATAGCCAGTGGCTGCACATGGAAGCTGCTAGTCACTAAGTCTGTCTGATCTTTTTGAACCTGGGCGGCATTCCACTTAGGGTGGACTCTCATGAGCGCATGGCCTTAGAAAAGGTGCAAGACCCCATGATGCCTTCCCTCAACACCAAGCAATACCACTTCCGCCCAAAGGTGAGTTAAATCCTGAGTTACTACTCAATTTGTTAAATATATAATCCTCACATAAGCTCAATGAATACTCGAACCAACCCCGTCTACAAAGCATAGCAAAACTACAACTACCATGATCTGCAATGACGGGAGATAGCTCAACAATATAGCAAAATAATATAATAATCCTATACATGCATATATTCAAGGTGTTATATAACTACATGCATAGAAAACAATAGGTAAAGTATGATCAACATGTAACTTGCCTTGGTTCTGGTTCAGAAAGTCACACTCCTGACAATAGCTCGCGTCGCACTCCTGACAATCTACACGTTTCACACAATTCAACAAATCAATCACCGGAACATGAATAGAACCAAAACAAAACCAACAGCAAGAAAAACATTTTTAAAACTCAACAGCAGAAGCTTAACAGCACCTAAAATGCACTATGGTCACAACTCAAAAAGAAACAATCGATTCCGATGAACGGTTTGAAAGTTACGGCCTCCGGAAGATTTGATTCAAATTCAAACGAATTCAAATTTGAACAGTGCAAACATGTGCAAAGTTCGTACTATCATGAAGGGCTGATTTTTGTGAGATCACAGGAAAAAGAATCACCTAGATAGAGTATATAGACTAAAAGATATAGCTAAAAGAAGTTAGAGAACAAATCTGGAAAGAAAAACAAAAACAACAGAAAACTCCTGCACTGTTCGTGCGTGTACTGTAGCTGTTTGCCACGTGGCAGCACCGGATTGGTCAGAGAACACCTGTGCGTGTGCGTGCTCACCAGAATAGAGAAACGGCAGCGGCGGTCGGGCGTCGGCGGTGGCGCTCCTCCGGCGACTCTCCGGCGATGGGGAAGTGACGGGCGGATGCGGATTCGAGTGGCGGAGGCGGTGGTGGTGAAAATGGCGATTGGTTCATCCTCTGCAGGCGACGGCGGCGACGGAAACGCGGCATGCTCCGGCGAAGTCGGGCGGCTTGTTCCTCTTCCTCTGCTGCGCCTTCGGCAATACAAAGATGTCAGGCGGCGGCAGCTTCGAGTGGGGAATCCAAAAGAACGAACTGCGGCGGCATGGCTTACTAACGGCGACGAAATCAACCGGCGAACGACGGCGAACGGCAGAGCTCCGGGACGAGATCCAATTGCCCCAACCAGGGCGTGTGGCAACAGGGAAGATCGGGACAAGGGGGTGCGGGGTTTCCCTGGGGTCCTTTGCTCGCGTACGGAGTCCCTGGAGCACACGGAATCAACCAGGGCACGAGAGCGATCCGGCTCGGCTTCAGCTGCGTGCGGTGCGGTGCTCGGCTCGGGGAAGAGGACAAATAGGCACGGGGCCCGCTAGTCAGTGGCTGAAGCGATGCGGGTCGGGCGAGCGGCGTACCGCTTCGCTGCGGCTTAGGTGGGCTGCGGCTGTGCAGGGTTAGGTGGGCCGCGGTGGCTGCAATGGTGTGGGCGGCGCTGCTGGGCCGCTGGCTGGCCGGCTCGCTGCCTTTTTTTAACAAAAACTACAACAGCAGAACAAAATAAATAAAATAAATACACAGTATAAATTCTAAATAAAAATACCTAGACACACAGTAAAAATAGCTCTACAGCTATAAACTGCAGGAACACTAGTTCCAGCACTAATGCAATTTTGTAAAATAATTTTGATGCAATAGGCCACTCAAACAGCAATAAGACAATCAAATAAAATATTTTGGGGACTACGAAAAATACCAGGACATAACAGAAGAACAGTAAATAATATTCTGCACATTATGAACATTTTTAAAACAGGGGAGAAGTCATGTTATCTCCGCTCCAATAAATTGCCTTTGGTTGCATAATGATTCAAATATTGCAGAAAGACAAATAATGCAATAAAAATATGATATGCATATGTATGATCTATTAACATCCTAATTTAGGAAAATTGGGATGTTACAGTTTTAATGGTTAACGGCTCATGCTGATGCAGAGGATATTGTTAGCAAGTGTGTTGGTGTCAGAAATTCTCCAGACAAGCTCATGTGTTGGCTCGGGAATTTCGGATGATCCCAATAACTTGGCCGTTTGCGGTCTTGGGGCTTGATATGTTTGGACCATTCAAGAGGTCTAAGGATAAGAAGACCCACCTTCTAGTGGCGGTTGACAAGTTTACCAAGTGGGTTGAGGCAGAGCCAGTTAGCAATTGTGACGCAGCGACTGCAGTTTAGTTTGTTAAAAAGCTAATCTTCCACTTCGGTTATCCTCATAGTATTATCACTGATAATGGCACTAACCTGTCCAAGGGTGCTATGAAAGAGTTCTGTCAAAGAGAGAATATCCGTCTTGATGTTTCCTTAGTGGCTCATCCGCAGTCTAATGGTCAAGCAGAACGGGCTAACCAAGAAATTTTGAGAGACATTAAGCCCCGGCTTATGGTTCCTTTGGAACGAACACCGGGTGGTTGGGTTGAAGAGCTTCCTTCAGTCCTTTGGAGTATCAGAACCACCCCCAACAAATCAACAGTCTATACGCCTTTCTTTATGGTTTATGGCGCAGAGGCGGTTCTCCCAAGCGATATCCGTCATGACTCGCCCAGGGTGGCAGCTTACGTTGAAGCTGATGATGAGACGGCGCGTCAGAACGCACTTGATGCTTTGGATGAAGAACATGATCTTGCAGCAGCCGGATCGGCGATTTATCAACAAGACCTGCATTGCTATCATAACCGCAGAGTCAAAACTTATGCGTTTCAAGAGGGCGACTTAGTGCTCCGACTGATTCAAGATCAGACAGACATGCATAAGCTATCCCCACCTTGGGAAGGACCTTTTATGGTCAGCAAGAGTCTCAACAATGGCTCGTATTATCTCATTGATATACATGAGCACAAGAAATCGCATACTTCCGAGCAAGAGACCAACATGCCGTGGAACATTGCTCATCTTCGACCTTACTACACTTGAGTCATTAGCTCTCATCATTGTATATACCTTCATTGATGTACATACCTTTTTATGATTAGCATAATAAAGCCGGCATCCCCAAATTTCGGGGCCTCTGTCATTTCATTTCAAAATTTTCTGAGAAAGAGTCATTATTGATTAGTCATAAGGTCATTTGGGGGCTTCCTGCTCAATGAGCATAGCTTTATAACCCTCTTGATCGGCTTTTATGCCATATTCTAGGTCATTTGGGGGCTTCTTGCTCAGTGAGTATAGCTTTATAACCCTCTTGACTGGCTTCCATGCCATATTATAGGTCATTTGGGGGCTTCCTGCTCAATGAGCATAGCTTTTATAACCCTCTTGATCGGTTTTCATGCCATAACTGAGTTAAACCTGCCTGTTTGCAACTTGCTACTCTGACAGGTGACCCGCTGTACTCTTGACAGTTAATCTTTTGAATAAGACCCTGAACTCGTCAAGGTTAAAACGGCGGCTTATGTCACGTGAGAGCCGGCTTACAGTGAGCTAGGATAAACTCACATGTTTGTTGTAGTCTCTCCGCTATGTGGCCCGTTCATACTCTTAACAGTTAATCTTTTTGATAAGACCCTGAACTAGTTAAGGTTTAAACGACGGATTTATGTCACGTGAGAGCCGGCTGACGGGATGATAGGTTTTCATGCCAAGCTTATTTGAAGCAAAAAATTGAGTTTTTTCAGAAACCAATATGTTTTGGTCGTGCTTTATAAGCCGGCTTAACAAAATATTTGAGTTATACATGCTCTCTATTTTCTGTTATTGCAAAAGTTTTTTACAGATGAGAAGCTGCCGGGTCATATAGATCTGGGTTATGTTGCTCTACATTGGGCTTATTGAGGCTATAAGCTGCCAAAGTGCTCTTTTCAAAGACTGGATATGGCTTTAAGTTGCCCTGGATTGTTGGGTTATTTAACTCGTCCTGGATTGTGACCATAAGTCGCCAGCACAAGACACTGTTGGATCTCTTACAGATTATATATCAAGTTTTCAAGAAATTTTGACAAAGTTGAAAGGCCAGCTGTGCATGTATATATAACTCAAGGAGATTCAGTCGCTACAACACAGTTGGCAAAACATGCACGAAGGCATGGCAGAGCAGGTAATTTTTTTAGCTACCTATTACAAGGCTACAGCTGAGCCCAAAAGTTTTTTCGATCAAGTGTTTCTGGAGTTACATCACTCCATTGAGTCGGCCTCAGCGTCGTCCGGGTTAGACCCCGCCGGGTTACTATCATCATGGCGCCTTGAAGTGGAGGCCTTTGGGTCATCTCGTGCCAGTTCTTCATCGTCTACCATCTAGAGAGTATCCGATGTCCAGTCGGTGCTAATTAACGCCTCAAAGGTCGCCTCATTGTTAAGAATACGAGAGGAGTCAAGATCAGGAGTGAAGATATGCTTACACTTTGGCGGAGTCAGATCTAAAACATCGTGGGATGGCGACTTAATTTTAGCATTGTTGCTATCATAAGTCGGCTGATACTTGGTCAAATCCATCTCCTGTGCAAGCTTACACGCCAAGGGCCGCATATCTCTGACCCATCTATTGAAATCAGCTACTTCAAAGATAGACCCGTCATCGTTGAACTCCGGACACCCGGCATCCATCTCTTCCGAGTCTAACTCCGATTCCCAAGTTTTGGCCCAACACAGAGCAACAACGGCTCCTGCGCGGGCGGCTGATAATTTGAGCTCCTCAATTTGCCCTGGCACTATTGAAAGCTGATCCAATATAGTTTTGATGAGGGTTGGAGGTTTTTTGTTGTTTGATATGGCTACAAGAGATCGATGAGTGCCAGCGTATAGCTACTCAGTCAAAGAGTAAACCGCGTTCAACTTCAAAAGCATGTTTTGACCAAGGCTTGCACTTCTTGCACCTGTTCAATATTTTGCACATGAGTCGCCAGGCGGATTAGAAATCAAATATTATGAGCCGCCAGGTGGCAGATGATACGTCTCCAACGTATCTATAATTTTTGATTGCTCCATGCTATTATATATATTCTATTTTGGATGTTTAATGGGCTTTATTATACACTTTTATATTACTTTTGGGACTAACCTTTTAACCCAAGGCCCAGTGCAAATTGCAGTTTTTTTGCCTATTTTAGTGTTTCGCATAAAAGGAATATCAAACGGAGTCCAAATAGAATGAAACCTTCGGGAGCGTGATTTTTGGAACAAACGTGATCCGAAGGACTTGGAGTGGACGTCAAGCAATCAACGAGGAGGCCACGAGGCAGGGGGGCGCGCCTACCCCCCTAGGCGCGCCCTCCACCCTCGTGGGCCCCTCGTGGTTCCACCGACCTACTTCTTCCTCCTATATATACATACGTACCCCGAAACCATCGAGGAGCACCACGAAAACCTAATTCCACCGCCGCAAGCTTCTGTACCCGTGAGATCCCATCTTGGGACCTTTTCCGGCGCTCCGTCGGAGGGGGCATCGACCACGGAGGGCTTCTACATCAACACCGTAGCCTCTCCGATGATGTGTGAGTAGTTTACCACAGACCTTTGGGTCCATAGTTATTAGCTAGATGGCTTCTTCTCTCTCTTTGGATCTCAATACAAAGTTCTCCTCGATCTTCTTGGAGATCTATTTGATGTAACTCTTTTTGCGGTGTGTTTGTCGAGATCCGATGAATTCTGGGTTTATGATCAAGATTATCTATGAACAATATTTGAATCTTCTCTGAATTCTTTTATGTATGATTGGTTATCTTTGCAAGTCTCTTCGAATTATCAGTTTGGTTTGGCCTACTAGATTGATCTTTCTTGCAATGGGAGAAGTGCTTAGCTTTGGGTTCAATCATGCGGTGCTCGATCCCAGTGACAGTAGGGGAAACGACACGTATTGTATTGTTGCCATCGAGGATAAAAAGATGGGGTTTATATCATATTGCTTGAGTTTATCCCTCTACATCATGTCATCTTACCTAATGCGTTACTCTGTTCTTATGAACTTAATACTCTAGATGCATGCTGGATAGCGGTCGATGTGTGGAATAATAGTAGTAGATGCAGGCAGGAGTCGGTCTACTTGTCACGGACGTGATGCCTATATACATGATCATGCCTAGATATTCTCATAATTATTCACTTTTCTATCAATTGCTCGACAGTAATTTGTTCACCCACCGTAATACTTATGCTATCTTGAGAGAAGCCACTAGTGAAACCTATGGCCCCTGGGTCTATTTTCCATCATATTAATCTCCCGACAACGAGCTATTTCTGGCACCGTTTACTTTGCGTTCTTTACTTTTAATCTTTATCATAAAAATACCAAAAATATTATCTTATCATCTCTATCAGATCTCACTTTTGTAAGTGGCCGTGAAGGGATTGACAACCCCTTTATCGCGTTGGTTGCAAGGTTCTTATTTGTTTGTGTAGGTACGAGGGACTTGCGTGTGTCCTCCTACTCGATTGATACCTTGGTTCTCAAAAACTGAGGGAAATACTTACGCTACTTTGCTGCATCACCCTTTCCTCTTCAAGGGAAAAACCAACGCATGCTCAAGAGGTAGCAAGAAGGATTTCTGGCGCGTTGCCGAGGAGGTGTGCACCAAGTCGAGTCAAGATTTGACTCCCGCCAACGAGCCATTTCTGGCGCCGTTGCCGGGGAGTCTACGCACAAGTCAAGACATACCAAGTACCCATCACAAAATCTTATCCCTCGCATTACATTATTTTCCATTTTCCTCTCGTTTTCCTCTCCCCCACTTCACCCTTGCCATTTTATTCGCCCTCTTTTTCCGTTCGCCTTTTCTTTCGCTTGCTTCTTGTTTGCTTGTGTGTTGGATTGCTTGCTTGTCACGATGGCTCAAGATAATACTAAATTGTGTGACGTTGCCAATACCAACAACAATGATTTTCTTAGCACTCCGATTGCTCCTCTTACCGATGCTGAATCTTGTGAAATTAATGCTGCTTTGCTGAATCTTGTCATGAAAGATCAATTTGCCGGCCTTCCTAGTGAAGATGCCGCTACCCATCTAAACAGCTTTGTTGATTTGTGTGATATGCAAAAGAAGAAAGATGTGTATAATGATATTGTTAAATTGAAGCTATTTCCTTTTTCGCTTAGAGATCATGCTAAAACTTGGTTTTCGTCTTTGCCTAAAAATAGTATTGATTCATGGAATAAGTGCAAAGATGCTTTTATCTCTAAGTATTTTCCTCCCGCTAAAATCATCTCTCTTAGAAACGATATTATGAATTTTAAGCAACTTGATCATGAACATGTTGCACAAGCTTGGGAGAGAATGAAATTAGTGATACGTAATTGCCCCACACATGGTTTGAATTTATGGATGATTATACAAAAAAATTATGCCGGATTGAATTTTGCTTCTAGAAATCTTTTAGATTCGGCTGCGGGAGGCACTTTTATGGAAATCACTTTAGGAGAAGCTACTAAACTCCTAGATAATATTATGGTTAATTATTCTCAATGGCACACTGAAAGATCCACTAGTAAAAAGGTGCATGCAATTGACGAGATTAATGTTTTGAGTGGAAAGATGGATGAACTTATGAAATTATTTGCTAATAAGAGTTTCTTCTGATCCCAATGATATGCCTTTGTCTACCTTGATTGAGAATAATAATGAATCTATGGATGTGAATTTTGTTGGTAGGAACAATTTTGGTAACAACGCTTATGGAGGAAATTTTAATCCTAGGCCGTATCCTAGTAATTCCTCTAATAATTATGGTAATTCCTACAACAACTCTTATGGAAATTTTAATACGATGCCCTCTTATTTTGAGACTAGTGTTAAAGAATTTATGATTTCTCAAAAGAATTTCAATGCTTTGCTTCAAGAAAAATTGCCTAAGATTGATGAGTTGGCTAGGAACGTTGATAGAATTTCTCTTGATGTTGATTCTTTGAAGCTTAGATCTATTCCACCTAAGCATGATATCAATGAGTCTCTCAAAGCCATGAGAATTTCCATTGGTGAGTGCAAAGAAAGAACCGCTAGGATGCGTGCTAAGAAAGATTGCTTTATGAAAGCGTGTTCTTCTACTTTTCATGATAATAAGGATGAAGATCTAAAAGTGATTGATGTGTCTCCTATTAAATCTTTGTTTTGCAATATGAATCTTGATAATGATGGGACTGGATATGAGTCAACTTTAGTTAAAAGGCGTCCCAATGATTCGGAGTTTTTAGATCTTGATGCAGAAATTGGTAAAAGTGGGACGGAAGAGGTCAAAACTTTACATAGCAATGAACCCACAATCTTGGATTTCAAGAAATTTTAATTATGATAATTGTTCTTTAATAGATTGTATTTCCTTGTTGCAATCCGTGCTAAATTCTCCGCATGCTTATAGTCAAAATAAGGCTTTTACCAAACATATCGTTGATGCTTTAATGCAATCTTATGAGGAAAAGCTTGAATTGGAAGTTTCTATCCCTAGAAAACTTTATGATGAGTGGGAACCTACTATTAAAATTAAAATTAAAGATCATGAATGCTATGCTTTGTGTGATTTCGGTGCTAGTGTTTCCACGATTCCAAAAACTTTGTGTGATTTGCTAGGTTTCCGTGAATTTGATGATTGTTCTTTAAATTTGCACCTTGCGGATTCCACCATTGAGAAACCTATGGGAAGAATTAATGATGTTCTTATTGTTGCAAATAGGAATTATGTGCCCATAGATTTCATTGTTCTTGATATAGATTGCAATCCTTCATGTCCTATTATTCTAGGTAGACCTTTCCTTAGAACGATTGGTGCAATTATTGATATGAAAGAAGGAAATATTAGATTCCAATTTCTGTTAAGGAAGGGCATGGAGCACTTTCCTAGAAAGAAAATTAAATTACCTTATGAATCTATTATGAGAGCCACTTATGAATTGCCTCCCAAAGATGGCAATACCTAGATCTATCCTTGCCTTTATGCCTAGCTAGGGGCGTTAAACGATACCGCTTGTTGGGAGGCAACCCAATTTTATTTTTGTTTCTTGCTTTTTGGTTCTGTTTAGGAATAAATAATCCATCTAGCTTCTGGTTAGATGTGTTCTTATGTTTTAATTAGTGTTTGTGCCAAGTTAAACCTATAGGATCTTCTTGGATGATAGTTATTTGATCTTGCTGAAAATTCCAGAAACTTTATGTTCACGAAAACAATTGTTAAAAATCACCAGAATGTGATAAAATACTGATTCCAATTGCAGTATATCAATAAACAAATTATCTAGGTCTTCCTATTTTGGTAGAGTTTTCTGAGTTCCAGAACTTTGCGTTAGATACAGATTACTACAGACTGTTCTGTTTTTGACAGACTCTATTTTTCTTGTGTTGTTTGCTTATTTTGATGAATCTATGGCTAGTAATAGAGTTTATAAGCCATAGAGAAGTTGCAATACAGTAGGTTTAAAACCAATACAAATAAAGAATGAGTTCATTACAGTACCTTGAAGTGGTGTTTTGTTTTCTTTCGCTAACGGAGCTCATGAGATTTTCTGTTGAGTTTTGTGTTGTGAAGTATTCAAGTTTTGGGTAAAGATTTGATGGATTATGGAACAAGGAGTGGAAAGAGCCTAAGCTTGGGGATGCCCAAGGCACACCAAGGTAAATCCAAGGACACCAAAAAGCCAAAGCTTGGGGATGCCCCGGAAGGCATCCCCTCTTTTGTCTTTGTCCATCGGTAACTTTACTTGGAGCTACATTTTTATTCACCACATGATATGTGTTTTGCTTGGAGCATCTTGTTTGATTTGAGTCTTTGCTTTTTAGTTCACCACAATCATCCTTGCTGTACACACCTTTTTGGAGAGACACACATTAATCGTAATTTATTAGAATACTCTTTGTGCTTCACTTATATCTTTTGAGCTATATAGTTTTTGCTCTAGTGCTTCACTTATATCTTTTAGAGCACGGCGGTGGTTCTATTTTTATAGAAATATTTGATCTCTCATGCTTCACTTATATTATTTCGAGAGTCCTTTAGAACAGCATGGTAGTTTGCTTTGGTTATAAAATTAGTCCTAATATGATAGGCATCCAAGATTAGTATAATAAAAACTTTCATATCAGTGCTTTGAATACTAAGAGAAGTTTGATACTTGATGATTGTTTTGAGATATGGAGGTAGTGATATTAAATTTGTGCTAGTTGAGTAGTTGTGAATTTGAGAAGTACTTGTGTTGAAGTTTGCAAGTCCCGTCACATGCACGTATGGTAAACGTTATGTAACAAATTTGAAACATGAGGTGTTCTTCGATTATCATCCTTATGAGTGGCCGTCGGGGACGAGCGATGGTCTTCTCCTACCAATCTATCCCCCTAGGAGCATGCGCGTAGTGCTTGGTTTTTGATGACTTGTAGATTTTTGCAATAAGTATGTGAGTTCTTTATGACTAATGTTGAGTCCATGGATTATACGCACTCTCAACCTTCCATCATTGCTAGCCTCTTCGGTACCGTGCATTGCCCTTTCTCACCTTGAGAGTTGGTGCAAACTTCGCCGGTGCATCCAAACCCCGTGATACGATATGCTCTATCACACATATACCTCCTTATATCTTCCTCAAAACAGCCGCCATACCTACCTATTATGGCATTTCCATAGCCATTCCGAGATATATTGCCATGCAACTTTCCACCATTCCGTTTATTATGACACGCATCATCATTGTCATATTGCCTTGCATGATCATGTAGTTGACATCGTATTTATGGCAAAGCCACCATGCATATTATTTTATACATGTCACTCATGAGTCATTGTCCATCCCGGTACACCGCCGGAGGCATTCATATAGAGTCATATTTTGTTTTAGTATCGAGTTGTAATCATCGAGTTGTAAATAAATAGAAGTGTGATGATCATCATTAATAGAGCATTGTCCCCAAAAAAGAAAAAAGAAAAGAGAAAGGCCAAATAAAAAAAGAAGGCCCAAAAAATAATAATAATAAGGGGCAATGCTACTATCCTTTTTTCCACACTTGTGCTTCAAAGTAGCACCATGATCTTTATGATAGAGAGTCTCTTGTTTTGTCACTTTCATATACTAGTGGGAATTTTTCATAATAGAACTTGGCTTGTATATTCCAACAATGGGCTTCCTCAAATGCCCTAGGTCTTCGTGAGCAAGCAAGTTGGATGCACACCCACCTAGTTTCTTTTGTTGAGCTTTCATATATTTATAGCTCTAGTGCATCCGTTGCACGGCAATCCCTACTCTTTGCATTGACATCAATTGATGGGAATCTCCCTAGCCCGTTGATTAGCCGCGTCAATGTGAGACTTTCTCCTTTTTTGTCTTCTCCACACAACCCCCATCATTATATTCTATTCCATCCATAGTGCTATATCCATGCCTCATGCTCATGTATTGCGTGAAAGTTGAAAAAAGTTTGAGATTACTAAAGTATGAAACAATTGCTTGGCTTGTCATCGGGGTTGTGCACGATGAGAGCATTCTTGTGTGACAAAAATGGAGCATGACCAAACTATATGATTTTGTAGGGATGAACTTTCTTTGGCCATGTTATTTTGAGAAGACATAATTGCTTAGTTAGTATGCTTGAAAGTATTATTATTTTTATGTCAATATTAAACTTTTATCATGAATCTTTCGGATCTGAACATTCATGCCACAATAAAGAAAATTACATTGAAGAATATGCTAAGTAGCATTCCACATCAAAAACTCTGTTTTTATCATTTACCTACTCGAGGACGAGCAGGAATTAAGCTTGGGGATGCTTGATACGTCTGCAACGTATCTATAATTTTGGATTGCTCCATGCTATTATATATTCTGTTTTGGATGTTTAATGGGCTTTATTATACACTTTTATATTACTTTTGGGACTAACCTATTAACCTAAGGCCCAGTGCAAATTGCTGTTTTTTGCCTATTTCAGTGTTTCGCAGAAAAGGAATATAAAACGGAGTCCAAACGGAATGAAACCTTCGGGAGCGTGATTTTTGGAACAAACGTGATCCAGAGGACTTGGAGTGGACGTCAAGCAATCAACAAGGAGGCCACGAGGCAGGGGGGCACCAACCCCCCTGGGCGCGCCCTCCACCCTCGTGGGCCCCTCGTGGCTCCACCGACCTACTTCTTCCTCCTATATATACCTACGTACCCCGAAACCGTCGAGGAGCACCACGAAAACCTAATTCCACCGCCGCAACCTTCTGTACCCGTGAGATCCCATCTTGGGGCCTTTTCCGGCGCTTCGCCGGAGGGGGCATCGATCACGGAGGGCTTCTACATCAACACCATAGCCTCTCCGATGATGTGTGAGTAGTTTACCACAGACCTTCGGGTCCATAGTTATTGGCTAGATGGCTTATTCTCTCTCTTTGGATCTCAATACAAAGTTCTCCTCGATCTTCTTGGAGATCTATTTGATGTAACTCTTTTTGCGGTGTGTTTGTCGAGATCCGATGAATTGTGGGTTTATGATCAAGATTATCTATGAACAATATTTGAATCTTCTCTGAATTCTTTTATGTATGATTGGTTATCTTTGCAAGTCTCTTCGAATTATCAGTTTGGTTTGGCCTACTAGATTGATCTTTCTTGCAATGGGAGAAGTGCTTAGCTTTGGGTTCAATCATGTGGTGCTCGATCCCAGTGACAGTAGGGGAAACGACATGTATTGTATTGTATTGTTGCCATCGAGGATAAAAAGATGGGGTTTATATCATAGTGCTTGAGTTTATCCCTCTACATCATGTCATCTTACCTAATGCGTTACTCTGTTCTTATGAACTTAATACTCTAGATGCATGCTGGATAGCGGTCGATGTGTGGAGTAATAGTAGTAGATGCAGGCAGGAGTCGGTCTACTTGTCACGAACGTGATGCCTATATACATGATCATGCCTAGATATTCTCATAATTATGCACTTTTCTATCAATTGCTCGACAGTAATTTGTTCACCCACCGTAATACTTATGCTATCTTGAGAGAAGCCACTAGTGAAACCTATGGCCCCTGGGTCTATTTTCCATCATATTAATCTCCCGACAACAAGCTATTTCTAGCGCCATTTACTTTGCGTTCTTTACTTTTAATCTTTATCATAAAAATACCAAAAATATTATCTTATCATCTCTATCAGATCTCACTTTTGTAAGTGGCCGTGAAGGGATTGACAACCCCTTTATCGCGTTGGTTGCAAGGTTCTTATTTGTTTGTGTAGGTACGAGGGACTTGCGTGTGGCCTCGTACTGGATTGATACCTTGGTTCTCAAAAACTGAGGGAAATACTTACGCTAGTTTGTTGCATCACCCTTTCCTCTTCAAGGGAAAAACCAATGCATGCTCAAGAGGTAGCAGCAGATAATGAGTTACTTCAATTGAAGGCGAGTTAAACTTACCAAAGATGGCGGCTGTCATCTGAGAAATATGCTTTTTTTAAGCCGGACAATTCTTCAATCACGGTTGTACACTTGGATTCAACATCTTCTGCTCTTTTTAGTTGTAACATCCCAAATTTTCAATTTGGAATGTTATACATTAGAGCATCATTGCATATCATATTTTATTTGCATTTTGTTTTTGATCCTAGAAATTCTACGCAACTCAAGGACCCACGGAGAGAGTTGGGGATTTCGTTATTTTCATATTTGGGTTTCCTCAAATTTTGAAAAGAGGATCATTTGATTTTATTTATTTTATCTTCAATTATTTCATTTATAAAAATACGAGAGAGGGAATAAAATGACTTTCCCAAAAATAAGAAATAATGAGGATTTAATAAAAAATCAAATATTATTTTATTTGGAAGCTTTCGCTATTTTATTTGAATTTAGGAAAAATTGCACGTTTTTCAAAACTGCATTTTAGGGTCAAGAAAATGTTCATCTCGTTCTAAATATTTTATTTAGACGGTGAAAATTTGTTTTGGCATCCTTAGATTTTTATTTTATTTCCTAGAATTTTTCTTAGTTTCGGCGGAATTGTTTAAAAAAAAGAGTCGCGCGCCCGACTGGGCCGAGGCCCAGCCGAGCCGACCCGCCTCCCCGCCGCCGTTTCCCGCGCGGAGACCGCGCGCGCACCGCCGCCGCCGACCCGGACAGAGTCCGAGC